>NC_048311.1:33459088-33615708 GCF_013100865.1 Trachemys scripta elegans
CGCCGGGGCACCTGCTGGGGAGGGGAGGGGAGAGCCCCGCGGTGGGGGGGCGATGATGGGGGTTGGATCCCCAGAGACGGGTGTGGGGGGGATTCAATGTGTTAAAATTGTAGTGCAAAGTCATTAGTGGGTGCAAAGTGTCCCCAGCAGAGCCAGCCTGCTCCCCCTGCCTGGTTGCTGCCTACACCATCAAATTGTGACCCAGTCACCCGTGTGCACGCGGCGGAGCAGCCGGGCCAAGTGGCGCTGCGGCCTGGTGCACAGGGTCTCTGCTCCTGTACCACGGAGCGCAGGGGAGTCAGCTGTTAACTTGACTCTTCATGGCACCAGCTGCTGCACTTTGTAGATGAGAGAGGGGAGACTCCCCAATCCAGGAGACCTGGGGTCCCTGCAGGAGGAGTAGGGGGAGAGACCGGACTGTAACGGAGTCTGTGCTGGGTGGGAGGGGACCAGAATTTCCCCCCACACCCGAAATATCTGGATTGACATCACTGAAACTGAGCGACCTGTGCCAAAAGATGTCCCCTCATTCCTAGGGGCAGGAACTAGGGGTGCTGCCCCCCCCCCCGGCTTTAAGTGGTTTCCATCTATACAGGGTTTAGTTGGTTCAGGGGCTCCCAGCTCCCCCACTACGGCTCCAGCGCCCCTGCCCAGGCGCCCCCGGGAGCCGACGGTCGAGGCCCCTGGACGGGCCCCGCTGGAACTGCCCAGGGGCCGCTCAGAAGTACCGGGGGCTCCTCGCAGGGGCTGCCCCGCCGCGGGTGCCGGGGAGGGGAAAGCGGGGTCCCTCTTGCCCGCGGTAGGGGCTGTCTCGTTGACGCGGAAGTGGAACGGACACCGGAAGTAGGAGGGGTGGCGCGTGTCCCTCCAGCTCCCCGCTTCTCGCTGGTCCCTGCGGGACGACGCCCGGTGACGCCCGGGCCGAGCACGCCCCATAGCCCCGCGCCCGTCCGGGAGGGGGCGGGGCTGCATGAGGGGAGGGGAGGGGGCGGGGCTTCCCGGGTCCACGCCCCCGATGCCCCTCCCCCACCCCCTCCGCCCGGCCCGGCCTCACGTTGCTGAACGCGGCGGCGGAGGCGGCAGGAGCAGGAGGGAGCCGCTGGTCCCGGCCCTTGTGCCTAGGGCCGGGGTGGGTCTGGAGCCACCCAGTGCGGGGGTGAGGCTGCCACCTGGGGCTGGCTGTGCTGGTGAGGGGCTGCCTGCCGGAGCTGCGTCCTGGAGTGGGGCTCACGCTGCGGGTGGTTGTATCTCGGAGGAGGGGATGGCACTGTGGGGGTGGGGCTGTATCCTGGATGGGGTGGGGGGGCTGCATCCTGGAGGGGGGCTGTATCCTAGAGACGGGTGAGGTTTGCACTTTGGGGGATACTAGGGTCCCCAGATGTCCCGTTTTTGGGATTTTTTCTTATGTAGGCGTCTATTACCCCCACCCGCTGTCCCGTTTTCTCACAGTTGCTGTCTGGTCACCCTCGGGGATACTGGTGGCTGCACAAAGGGAGTAGTATTTTCTAGACTGAGGATCTCACTTGCAACCCTGTATAAACGTGTCTCCTCCATAAGCATGCCTGATCCAGATGCTCTCGGCTTCTGTCTTCCTTTTGCCATTAAGGAGCACAAGGAATGTGTGTTTAACGGGTGCTTAGGCTCTGGGGCAAATGTTCTAATATGTTTCAGAGTAGCAGCCCTGTTAGTCTGTATCCGCAAAAAGAACAGGAGTACTTGTGGCACCTTAGAGGTATGCATCCGAAGAAGTGGGCTGTAGTCCATGAAAGCTTACGCTCTAATAAATTTGTTAGTCTCTAAGGTGCCACAAGTACTCCTGTTCTAATATGTGTGTCTTGGGTTTGTCATGTGGTTGCTTCTTAAATCCCACTGAGATTCTTCTTGTGGTTCTCTTAATCCTACTGAGTCTATCTTCCTACTCTCCACTTAGTGTGGGCTCTGCCCTGGGGGTTTCTGAACACTTGCTTGTCCTTCTGTCCCATTTTCAGGTGCACATTTTATACTGATGATTATTTCCTTGTCTGCTTCTCTTTTTGCTACATATGGATTTGGGGTTTTTTTTCCCTTCAGAGTAAGCAATTAAGATTCCTAGAAACAATCTCGGGTACCTACCAGGTACCAAGGAATTTGTAAAATTCCGTTTTTTACAAGCTCAGATAATGAGTTAATAATTAAAACAGTTCTATTTGAAAATAGAAAAACTTTGGGTTGGAATGAATTTGGGACTTTGTCCCATCTCTGAGTGGTTAAATGGGAGATTCTGTGCTCCCAAATTAGCTGGCAATATATAGCAGGTTCCAGTGCCTGGAGAGCTAATTTTTCTGAGGATACAATTCTCTTAATTAATTTCTAGTTATTTCTGTGTGTATGGATTTCTCACACACATTCTTTTTAAAACTTGTCTTTATTATGTCTACACTAACATGACATGACTGCTGTGAAATGTTTAATTCTCTCTGTAGATATAAATGTTACATTGTGGCTAATAAATTAGCATTTTTTTCTGCCCACTTGTTTTTTTTAATGTAGCAATGCCATCAGTGCTGAAGGAGGGGATTATTATTACTATTATTATTTTTTTATTGTAATTTGTATGTGCTGAATAATGAATGTTAACTCCAGAGTCTATAAAACATTAATCTTGTAACTGTAACATGTGGTGTCAGCATTTTGAGATCCTTTTAATGTACATTTAGGTCTCTGGGCTCAGAAGCCAGATGTTAAAATGCATATTAATTACATGTTTTTTGTTCTCCTACCCCCATTTGTTCTTAGTGGTAAAGGTGATGGGAGGGGACAAGAAGTGAGCACTGTGTTCCACCTGGGACCTTGAATGTGTTCATTTTTATCCTGTTCTTTCTCCTTCCCCTCCCCACTCTGTCCCCTACACTTCACGTTTGCTGTCCTCCCAGTGGCTAGCTGATACACTCCACCGTGAATCCATCAACACTATTCCGGAGTCAGCCCGAGGGTCTCAGGATAACTTAGCAAGATGCCTTCCTGTCCCTTTTGCTGCCCTCAAAGGGTGTGAATGTTACTGCTGGGCGCATTCTGTGCCAAAAATAACACTACATAATCATGCCAGTTTCAATTACTCTGGTAATTTATTTCAAAATACCTGTTAGCTAGTACATCTGTAACAATACAGACACACACACAAATTCCCCCAGGAGTAGAGAGTTGAAGAAATCCCTGTGACAACCCAGTTTCTGTTTCTCTGCCCCTTCCTCATTTCCCCACCACCAGCCCAGCCAGGGGGTAGACACCCGCCTCGCTCCTCCCCAGAGCCCAGGGTTCCAGAGGGAGCAACAGCCTGATGTTGGGTCCCAGGCTTGCATGGAGTTTCCTGCATGCCGCTGGGAACTGCAGCTGCCAGGATCTTTCTAGCTCCCCTCTCTCCCCCCAGCAGTGTCTTCTATGTGCAAGCTGGGTTCTGCCAGGTCCAGTGGCCCCTTGTGGCAGCTAGCAGCACTGCAGCCTATTTCTGTGGAGGAAAGGAAATTCTGCACGCACGTTAATTTCTGCAAAATTCTGCATTGCGCAGTGGTGCAGAATTCCCCCAGGAGTATATTCTGTTCTGCCTGAGGAGACAGAGCCTGCCCCACTCCTACCTCCTCAGAAACATCCCAAAGCCCTGTCCCTCTATGCTGAGTGTGCTGCAATAGTGAGCAAGAGGGACTGTAACTTTCTGTCACATGCATGACTGCCCCCCCGTCAATGATTTACATTTCTACCAGCTGCTCCAGGCGCCCAACCCCACCTGTCTGTGCTGCCAGGGAGGGGCACGTGACTGTTCTCACGGCTTCCCTGTCAGAAGTCATTTTTCTGCAGGGAAGCAAAGAAATCTGTGGGGGACATGAATTCTGCACACACGCAGTGACGCAGAATTCCCCCAGGAGTAGAATGTGCTGTCCCTGCATTCTTAGCAGAAGCTGAACTGGGAATAGTACTTAGACCCTCTCCCATGGCAGTTTGGAGTAGTAACTAACCACTGCCCAATCACTGAAATTCCCTTTTAAGTTAACTTGAACAATATCGTTTTCCTCTGAATAGTCACAATACTCGTGACTTGACTTTATTATTCTTTGTATTACCGTAGTGCCTAGGAGCCCTGGTTGTGGACCAGGACTCTGTTGTGTTAGGTGCTGTACAAACACACAACAAAAAATGGTCCCTGCACCAAAGAGCTTACAATCTAAGACAAGATAACAGACGGATATAGATGAGGGAGTATGAGACCGTACTGGTCAGCATGATAGGCAGTGATCTCAGCACACTCAGTTGCTGCAATTTTATCGTCAGCTAAGAGACAAAGATTGTTTCAAGGAATAAATATTACAAATTAATATAAGTGCTTCAGTCTAGTATCACGAAAAATCTGTATGGTTTGAAAGCTTGGGGTAGGGGCTGCATGTGGATATACTGCTCGTCATACTGTTGACACTCAGTAAACTAACTCCCCTTCCCCATCCTCCGTCTAGCTGTGTGTCTTTCCTCAGATTGTGAGCAGTTCAGGGCAGGGGCCATGTCTTCTTGAATGTCAGGGCAAAATCTAGCTGCTAGCACAAACAAATAAGTAGGTTAAAACAAATTGTGGAAGGGAAAGATAACAGTTGTGTTAAACCCACATTGTTTCAAATGTCACTGGTGTGAATCAGTGAAGCTTATCTAAGTTGTGGCTTTTGACTAAGCGTTTATGCTCTACTTGGGAGAATTTCCTTCAGGAAGGAAATGTTTGTAAGGATGAAACCTAGCTCATTCCTATGGTATAATGCTTTATAGTGTCTTTCTTACAAACTGCATTCCCAAATACTCTATAGAGCTACCTAGCATAGTTATAAAATGAAAAAAAAAAAAGTTGTTATAGCTAAGGAAGAGAGGAATTAAGAGGGGTAGGCAAGCGTGTGTGTGTGTGTGTGTGTGTGTGTGTGTGTGTGCGCGCGGGCAGGGATAAGAGATGACAGTTGAAAGTGGAGAGTTGATGAGATGGCCAGGTCCAGAAAGGCTGATGCAGCAGAGGAGAAGGCTATTGCACTCACTGTGGTGAGATTGTGTGAAGAAAGGCTGTGGAGGGTGGCAGTTTTGACCAGTCTCCTGAAAGGAGAGGACAGCCAGTGGAGTTGTGTGGACATCATTCATTACGGCCACTCTTGATCATGGGCATGAGAAAGCACGTAGCAGTGTTCTTTGCCTACTGGAGTCTGGATGTGGAGAGAGAGTTTAAAAAAAATAAAAAGAGAAAATTGCAATAGCTTAGGCAAGGGAAGATGGAGGCATGGATGAGAATTTCAGCTTGGGTGGAATCAAGTCCACGGTGTGCATAGGAAACATGGAGAGTAGTATGTAACCATACAAGGCATCGTGGTCTGAGCATGGGACTAGCAATCAGGAGCTCCTGAGTTTTAATTCTGCTTCAAATACTTCCTTGTGGCCTTGAGTTCATGAGTTAGCCTCTCTGCCTCAGTTTCCCCATCTGTAAAATGGGGGTGAAGCTTGCCTCCATCCAAGGGGGGTTGTGTAGATTAATGTTTGAGGAATGCTTTGAGCATAAGTGCTGAGTATTTTGTAGGTGTGGAAGAAACATTAAGAATCAAGCCAAGGTGGCAGACAGTGGGAGGAAGGAGGACAAGTGGGAGGCCTGAATCAGGGAGGAAAACGTTGTGTCTCAGGATGCTTATCTTGCCTAAGGAAGGCACTTGTGTCTTTGAGATGTTTAGCTGCAGGAAGTTGAGAGGAAGTGGCAAGTCTGTTTGGTCAAGACAGACTGAAGGTGGACAGGAAGGTGGCTTCTGAGTTTCTCTCTCCACTTATCAAAGGTGAATGAATGCATGACTGTGCTCCAATTTGGGGGGTGAGGGAGGTTGTCCTAGTAATTAGCTTAGGGTCAGAGTCAGAGCTAATGTAATTTTGGGTGACTTCTTTGAAATCAGAGGGCTTAATCCAGGGCTGATTTTGACCTCCGGAGGGTTTGACAAAGATCTTTGATTCCATTAATTCAACATCTCACTGTGTGAACAGTCTAACGTCTGGGAGACAACCTGGGGGAAAATATTGCCTTTCCTATTCACTAGGGGAGTAGGATCTTGCTAGGCCTGTCCCTGTCTTCTCTCAGCCTGTCATGTGATAAGAATATGACTTTCAAACAATTACTCTTGGCTGTCTTCTGCTCTGATGTGCGTAGCATTAGGGGAAGAGCTTTGAAATTGGCTTATTCGTCTAATGATCAGAACACACTGCTGGAATTTTTTAGATGTTAACGGTTAGGACAGAAGACCAGTATGGAGCAGTTATAAGGATATGGCTGGCAGGCACTTAAAAAAAAAAAGAAGCTGTCAGACATTAACAGCACATTGTACGAGTGCTGCATAGTTTAGTATATGAAATGATGCCTAGCCTGGGGGCGGAGGGTGTGTGCATGTGTGGAGAGGCGCATGTGTTACAAATGGTGATTCAGTTACTGTGCTGATATCAGAAGATTCAGCTCTGATGCAGAAGGAGTGGGGTATTTTAATGTTTGCTTTTTGTGCCACAGCAGGTGGGGCAAGGAGTGAAGAATGGGTTCAGGTGATAGCTTCTCCCTTCTCTTGCAGCTAACCCTCGGATGCTGGGCCTGTCCAAGTAGGGCTGAACCTCTTACCCCTCTTTCTTTGAGACGCTTTGTCACTTCAGGTGAAGTCTTGGCCACACTGAAGTCATTTGGAGTTTTGCTCTTGACATCAATGAGGCCAGGATTTCACTCTGATGCTAATAACAGCTGCTGCCCTTCTCCTTAACTGTGTACATGGCACACTGCTGCTGCTGCCAATAGATAGAAATTAAAGATTTGGGGGGGACGGGACCTAGTTCATTCTCCCCACAATCCGGGACTCATTCAGATGGCTCTCTACAGTATAGCTTTCCATAGCGTTGGCTAGACTAATTTTAAATAGCTCAAGCAAGTTGCTAGTAATCTGTTTTTTTTTTCACACATCTCAAAGCACAAAGGAGGAGTAAATGTCAGTTTTCTCCCCATTTGACACATGGGGACCCCGAGACTTGCTCAAGGTCATACGCACGATAGTCAGGGTTCCTGTTTGCGGTCACTGAATCACTGCATTCTCAGTGTTGTCTTTGTCCAATACAAACTAACACTCCCCTCTCCCATGGCATTTGAGAGGATAACCTCTGCAATAGCCCTGGGATCTCTCCTGTGGAATAAGGTGTGCTGACATAGTATTAAAGTCAAATTCAAGTCGATTGGAAGAGATTCCCTTGATCAGGAAAATGCAAAATTCATTTATAAGTATTGATAGGTAGATAATCTGATCCAAGTGTGACTCTAGTGCTGGTTTTTCCCGTTTATCCACAGGACAGCCTGGTCTCATTTCCAAACCCTGTTGTTTGGCTCATATTACTTTTAAGTATTGTGTTGTTTTCTTTGATTAACAATCACCCCTTGGATCCAACAAGATCCATTGCTGCGCACAGAACTGCTCAGCAACTTGGTCTCCAAGCTGCTGCCTCCCTGCTCCCAAGTTTGGTCTGAATTTGTCTATCTAGACCAGGGGTCGGCAACCTTTCAGAAGTGCTGTGCCGAGTCTTCATTTATTCACTCTAATTTAAGGTTTCGTGTGCCAGTCATACATTTTAATGTTTTTAGAAGGTTTCCTTCTACAAGACTATAATACATAACTAAACTATTGTTGTATGTAAAGTAAATAAGATTTTTAAAATGTTTAAGAAGCTTCATTTAAAATTTAATTAAAATGCAGAGCCCCCCCGGACCGATGGCCAGGACCTGGGCAGTGTGAGTGCCACTGAAAATCAGCTCGTGTGCTGCCTTCGGCACGCATGCCATAGGTTGCCTACCCCTGATCTAGACTGTAAGCTCTGTGATAAGGAGCTTTGTCATCTTGTGTGTCTGTAAAGCACTGTTGTTACTGCACAAACCCAAAAATACATGCTGAACCCCCTGCCAGGGCCAGGCAGAAACCCTCCACTTCTCTTCTTTATCAGAGAACTGAAAGCTTGTGCAAATGGAGCCAGCAGAGGTTGGTCCAGGAATATCTGCCAAGTTGAGGGTGTGATCTGCCAACACTCACCAGGATCTTGTTATTTAAGTTTGTGAAAGGGGAAGGGCCTTTCTAAACAAGGCGGCTGGCTGTCAGAGCTATCTGAGACTGCTGGCTGCAGCTGTGCTTGGCGTCTAGTGAAGAGGACAACAGAAGTAGGATTCAGGGGGTTAGCAACTGAATGACTGCTGGCTGCATGATGTTTCTCGGGGGCGCTCTGCTAGCTGGGGAGCCCTGGCATTGGCTAAGAAAGGAACCAATGGCTGCATGAATGACCCCAGCAGCTGCACCAAAGGGGTCTGACAATAGTTGCTGAGTGGAGCAAGCAAATCTTTTCTGTGTGTACTTAATAAAAATTGGCAGGCAGTGAGGGCTTATCGGCTAACTCAGTTCTCCAGCTTCCAGAGGGCAGGGTGGGTGATCTGGTTCCTGTTGGCATGTTAGCTGCTGCTACGTTGGAATAATCTCCGCAGTCACAAAAATCACAAATTTAATCTGAAATGTACCACTTTAAAAAAAAAAAAAAAAAAAAAAAAACAGGTACAACTCTAATGTTGACTTGCCAGCCCTGGAGATGGAATTCATCTTTGCATCCCCGGGATTGTGCAAGGCACGGAGCAGTAGTACTGTAGTACCCCACCCTTGGGGCAGACCCTCCCAAGGGGAAGAGAGGTCAGTCTCCACGGTGCATTCGGTCCTAGCCCTCTTTGCTGAGGCTGCTAACTGTTGGGCTGCTTGTTAATTTCGGTGATGGCAGTACCTGTCTGCTGGGAATCAGACTGAGACTCCCCAACCTCATTTCATGTAGGACACGGAACAGCCAGTGGATAACGCTTGATCACTGCCAGTGTGGGCTAGAATTGAGCCAGCAACCTGGAAGTGAAATAATCTCTCTCTCCTTCCCAATCCCCTGAACCATCCACTCGCTGTATCTGAAAGGCAGCACTTCTGCAAGGCATGCCCAGTGCACCAGCCCAGATTTCCTTAGGAGCCAGTGTTTCATGTTGTCGAGCCTTCCACTCCCAACAGACGCCTGTGTGCACAGACAGAGCTGGAGCAGTAGCCGCAGCCTAGGATCAAAGCAGCTCTTTCAGTTTTAGATCCTTTTCACTTCCCAGGGAGCAACTTTTGATCTTCGGTTGATGCTTTATTCTTTCTGAGCTAGATGGAAGCTAACGAAATGCAGCTGCTGCTGCTTTTCATTGGGAGAAGGCCTGGGCCTCTTCCGAGATTCCTGGGGGGCCCCTTGAGAGCTGCAGTGGTGCTGGATGGGAGCTCCTGCTCTGTGCGTGGAGAAGTAGCCTCTCTGTGTCTGTTGCCTCCAGCGGGAGTCCTCTCCCTTTATTTCTCAGATGCTTTCACTGAATCATAGCTGCTTCTGCCTTGATCTCATATCTCACTCAAACAGGTTCTGAATCTTTCAAGTGGTATTTTGGTGAGATGACTGATGCAGCTAAATCCACTCTCTCCGTAGTACACGCAGCGAGGAGCAGCCTATCTGCCCCAAGACAGGGTACAAGCTGTGCGGACTATTACATTGCTGTGATACAGGCTAAGTGTCTCCACTCCGGAGGTGTTGGCGCTTCGGGGCCTGTGATAAACAGGCAGGTTGCTCAGTGTTGCCAATCGCCATTGCTGTGAATTCCCTCAGCCTCTTGTGTTGAAATGTTATTTTGTAACTTCTTACAGAGACAGTAGGGGAAATTGCTCCAGACATCCCTCTGCTTCCTATTCTGGGCTGGGGAGGGACTATTTTTTGTTTACGATTGTTGCAAAAGGCTCTTCTCCCTATCGAGAGTCTGAGCCTAGAGTGCTGTGTTCTAAGACAGCCTGGAGAAGAATCAGTCCGGAGAGCCCCAGGCTGTGTTGTCTGTGTTGAGGCTTGTGCCTGACAGGTGTGTTTCTGAAGGTGTGTGCAGCACTAGGGTCAGGAGTGAGCCTACGATGAGGCCAAAAAGTAAAGAAGGGCTTGCAAACCGATCCCCTTCAGAGCCGCGTGGGCTCAGCACGGAGCAGGGTCAAGCCATCTCGCTCAAGTCCCATTGATGACTGATGGGCACAAGTTGCCTTTGCTGAGATCATGCTTCCAGCAAACACAAGTCAGGAAACTTGCAGTTCAGGCTTATGGCTTTTCCTGTAAAAAGGGCACTGTCAGCTACTCTTCGGAGCCATGTTTACTGTCTCTTGTGACGAGCTCTTAGAAGCTGGAAAACTGTATTTCCTTCCCTGCAGCGTTTACCCTCCCGTTTGAGACATGCTAGTTTTTCTTTTGCCTCTGTGTTTCCAGTGCAGAGAACAAGCTGCTCCCTTTTGTTCACTTCTTTCAATAAACCAGCATCGCTGGTGATGCCAATGTAGCATCCCACTACTCTGCTGCCTTGTCTGCCCAGACTGGGAATTGGACATCAGTTTCCTGCTTGGCCATTAAGCCCCCAGTTTTATCTTGGCAGTCCTCCCAGCTCCTGCTGGTCCAGGTGGGATTTGGACTGGAGTCTCCAGCAGGCATGATCGGTTAAATCATTGTAGACAGGCCAGCTTCTGTGCCTTATTTTTCAGGTATTAACCAGTGAAGCTGTGTTCAGAAGGGCGAGGGCTGTTCAGTATTAGGTGCTCTTCAGGCCCCAGTGGTGTTTCTAGTGCACAGAGTGCCCCTGCGAGTAAGGGGGGGTGGAGGGGTTCTCACTGACCTGTAACTTTTTCTTCTTTCTGTTCCTGGCTACATCCTTTGCTTGTTCTGCTGGTACGTGGAATGTACTAGCTGATCTCTCCAGGTCTGCACCTGGGCCCATGGAAATCTCTGGTGCGTGCTGGGTCAGGTTGGCCTGTCCATTAGGGAATAGAGGTGTCAACAGAAAGGAACAGCTTTGTCTCGGCGAGAACTTCCTGGCAGTAGCTGCTTTCCCCTGTCCGTCAGGTGGAACGGAAGCTGGAGCTCTGCCTTTGTGTTTCGGGTTGTTAGTGGGATTGCTTTGCGCCTGCTCCGCTCCGTGTTTCAGCACATCAAGCGCTCTTCCTGGCCTAGCTGTTTAATTATGTATAGCCTGCACATCCCATCTGGATTCGGGATCTGGCTTCTCATTGACAGCGCCTCATTTTCAGTACAACGCTTACTTGGTGGTTACAGGGGGATCATATTCCACAGCTAGCTTAAGTTACCTATTGACGGATGAGACGCCCCCCACGTGGCCCAGGGATGGCGTTCCATATTCTGTTCCAGAATCCATTTGCCTGCGGTGTGTTGAATGTTTTCTCCCTCTTCCCATCCCCCCAAAAAGCCCTGTTTAAATAATGTCAAGGTTAGGCCAAAAGTCAGGAATCCAAGTGAATGGCCTTTTAAGCTGTACTACCATCAAGGGATCAAGCAGAGGCCCTGACGCCAAGGCTGGGAGTTTCTGCCTCCACTTTCATTTCCCTGCCTCGTGTTGGGTCACCTCACATCATAGCTTTTTTTTACTTTGATTTTGGGTAGACCCTGCAGGATTCCCCGGCCTGCCACATGGAGAAACAGATCAGACACTCGTAGTTGGGGTTTTTGAATGACATGAGTTGCTCCTTCACCTCCTCTCCCCCATTATAATAACAATACTTAGCTCTTGCCCCACAGGGAGCGAGAGCCTGGGACCAGGACTTAAACCTTGGTCTCCAACGCTGTAGTGCAGGCCCTGCCTACACCAGGGCATGCTTCTCTGGTTTCTCATTTGCTAACACCAGCAGAGCTCCACCAGTGTGGGGCAGCTTAGGGTGCATGGCTCACCAGCTGGTGCCACGGCTTAAGCACCATGTCAGTCTGACCTGCTTTGAGTCTCTCCGGACCAGTTGTGGCACGGCTGAGTCTCTTCCCCTCTCCGTGCCTCAGTTTCCCCATCTGTGAAGCGGGGATGATAAGACTGATTCTGAATGGTTGGAGATGCGGGGATGAGGTAGCAGCTGACGGGAACCTTGCCTCTCTGTGAGGGTAGCAGCGTTGTCCTCAGTTGGTGGTGGTGGTTCTCACAGCAGGAAGTTCTCGCTGTTGTCTTGCAGCTGTCATGTTGCATTTCTCCTAACGCTGTTTCTTCCCTCTTGGCAGATCTTTTGTCTGAATTGGGCTCTTGATTGAAGTTGACGGATAATGGAAACATTCCCCTGGCAATGTCTCTGGGGCGACTCCTTCGACGTGCCTCTTCGAAAGCCTCTGACCTCCTGACCTTAAACCCCGGTGGTGGCGGTGGTTCGTCCTCCATACTGGATGGGGAGATTATCTACTCCAAGAACAATGTATGCGTCCACCCTGCTGAGGTGCTCCCAGGTGTCGGGGAACATCACCCAGGTGATGGGGTGCTGCGCTTGCTGCTCACTCTTCTTTCTGTCTCTGGGAGTGTCTGCGTGTCCATGTCTGCACGGGGTTGGCATGCATCTGGGTCTGAGCACTTCAGGGGTGTTACCGTGGGGAGTGGGAGCTGAGGGACTGAGGAAAGGCGTCCGCTGAGCTGAGCCGCCACGTGTTCTCATCAATGTATCTGTTGTTTTCCAAGGAGCTGTTTGGTGGTATGAGCAGGGGATGGAGCAGTGGGATTCCTGGCTCTGCCACTGCCTTCCTGCAAGACTGTGCACTGATCACGTCACCTCTTGAGGCGTCAGTGTCCCCAGCTATAAACCAGGGCAAATGCTACTTGCCGTGGTTCCCCGGGGCAGTTGGGTAATGAGGGTTATCGTTAATGTCTGTAAAGTGCTTTGAGATCTCCAGAGAGGGTCAAAGTTGACATTTAATGTGTAACACTTGGTCCTTCCCTCCCTCAGCTGCACTCTGGGAGGCCAAGTGCCATCACACCACCCTGATGGAACCAGCAGCCCCTTCAAGCATCCGGGGACAAGGAAAACCCTGATATTGGCTTCACTGGAGTCGATATAGGGCTTATCTTTTCTTTCTTTCTCCCCATTCTTGTCTGCTAGTGGCACCCTGTGTAGCCTTGTAAATGGACACCCGGTACTGGCTTAATATTGCAAAATAATTATTTTGCAAATATTGGTTTGCGTTAGACTTGTGTGTGTGACTATTTTGGGTTGGCTTTCCAGGAACCTTCTAGTGCCCTAGCTCTGCTAGGGCAAATACTCAGGAGTAACCAGTGTTTAGCGCCCACATAGAATGGGGATAATTATAAACAGTGCAAATCTGACATGAAAGTCTGTAATTCAAAATTCACTCTTGATTAGTTGCATAACTCACCCAATCGGGTTGAAATGAGGGCATGTGATTTCTGTAGCTACCCGGCCCAGAAGCTATTTGGCAGATGAAATTCAATGTTGATAAATGCAAAGTAATGCACGCTGGAAAACATAATCCCAACTATACATATAAAATGATGGGGTCTAAATTAGCTGTTACCACTCAAGGAAGAGATCTTGGAATCATTGTGGATAGTTCTCTGAAAACATCCACTCAGTGTGCAGCGGCAGTTTAAAAAGTGAACGGAATGCTGGGAATCTTTAAGAAAGGGATAGACTATAAAACAGAAAATATCTTATTGCCTCTATATAAATCCATGGTATGCCCACACCTTGAATACTGCCTGCAGATGTGATCGCCCCATCTCAAAAAAGATATATTGGAATTGGAAAAAGTTCAGAAAATGGCAACAAAAATCATTAGGGGTATGGAACAGCTTCCGTATGAGGAGAGATTAATGAGATTGGGACTTTTCAGCTTGGAAAAGAGACGACTAAGGGGGGATATGATTGTATAGACCTCTATCATGACAGGTGTGGGGAAAGTAAAGAAGGAAGTGTTATTTACTCCTTCTCATAACACAAGAACTAGGGGTCACCAAATGAAATTAATAGGCAGCAGGTTTAAAACAAACTAAAGGAAGTGTTTTTTTCACACAATGCACAGTCAACCTATGGAACTCCTTGCCGGAGGATGTTGTGAAGGCCAAGACTATAACAGGCTTCAAAAAACAACTAGATAGGTCCATCAATGGCTATGCCAAAAGCTGGGAATGGGCGACAGGGGATGGATCACTTAGTGATTCCCTGTTCTGTTCATTCCCTCTGGGGCACCTGGCATTGGCCACTGTCTGAAGACTGGATACTGTGCTAGATGGGCCCTTGGTCCAACCCAGTATGTCCATTCTTATGTTCTTATTCGTAAGCCATTTGCAGATTCAAGGGATTATTTGCAAATAATGAATATTTGAGAGTTTCACAGTCTGTTTGCAGATGGAGGAGAAATCTGCCAAATTACTGGATTGCTTTAGCCCAGCTGTATTGGCAATGGAGGGGGGCAGGGGCTAAAAATGGCTGATAAATGTCCTGAGAATACAGTTTAAGTCCTAACCGGTTGGTCCTGTGCTCTCTTGAAGGCTATTTATGCTTGTACATGGAGAAAGATGAGCTCCTTGGTACCACGCTTATCCTTGCCTGGGTCCCAAACTCCCGTATTCAGAGGCAGGATGAAGAAGCCCTGCGCTATATCACCCCTGAGAGCTCCCCGGTCCGTAAAGCTCCCCGCAAGCGTGGCCGCCACACTCAGGGGTTTGGCACCGTCCAGCAGGCTTCCCCAACCGATCAGAAACGAGCAGTAATTCCGAAAGACGACGAGATCTTGGCTGTGTCTCAGCTTGTCAGAGATGTGGCTCACCTCGGCTCCCCTTCTGAAGAAGGGGAGAAGCTGTCTCAGTGTTGCCTGGCAACTGACGGTACCCACAACTCCTCACAGCCTGCCCACAGTGACTCAGGAATCTTATCGACAATCAGTTCTCAGGAGGAGCAGAACAGATCGGAGTTGTCAGTGGAGGGGACAGAGGAAGGGCTGGACTGCAGGCTAGAGCAGGGGGAGGACGAGGGCTCCTTGGAGCTGTTTGCTGATGATGTGAGCAGGGATAGTACTTTTGACTCTGATTCTGATGCCTTCTCCTCCCCGTTCTGCCTCTCTCCCATCAGCGAAGCCCTTGGGGAAGGCAGCAGCTCTGTGTTTCTGGATAATGAAAGCAGGTGAGTTTGTCACATTTTTACAGCTTCCTGGTGGGTGGGGTGGGGTGGAGGCTGACGGCTTAAGAACATAAGGAAGCTAATGCGCTTAAAAGAGGCATTGAGCTCAGTTTAGCTGCTTTTGCATTGGGTTCGCTTTAATCCCCCTTTTCAGTGTTTTATTCCCTTCCTTGACATCTAACTTGAAAAGCCTTTGGGGAAATGCCCTGAGTTGGCCAGTCCCCATTCTGCTTATTGGAACCTTCAGGCTCTTCCACCCTTCTGTGCCCATAAACTCATTCTGCAGGCTCGCACTGAGTCACTTGGCGCGTGAACCTGCCTGTCTGCCGCGGGTCTATCGCTATGGGAAGGGGTTCTCACAGCAAATTCTTTGGTGGCCTCAGAGTGCAGCTACCAACTCTCACCAGCGGCTGCACTGATGCTTTCCTAAAGTACTTCATTAACTTTAGGAAAAACAATTAAATATGCACAGATTCACATCCAAGTCATTGCAATGTATATTTGTAGAGTTTTGGGGCAGATTTGGTAACAAAAATAATGCTGCCTCCCCCTTTACCCCCCCTCCAGGGCTTAGTGGGTCCTGGGGCTTGCTGAGAAAGGTGATATTTGTATATTTGTTAATATCACAGCACATTTAGTAGCACTGGGAGCCTGTGAAAAGTGATATTAACAAGCATGCAAGTATCACTTTTCACAGCAGGCTTGCTAGCTGAGGCTAGGTCTACACTGGGGGCGGGGGGGGGCGGCTTCGATTTAAGATATTCGTGTAGCTGAATTCAACGTATCCTATTCGACTTACCCCGCTGTGAAGACAGCGGCAAATTGACCGCCGCGGCTCCCCCGTCGACGGCGCTTACTCCTCTTGATGAAGTGGGAGTACGCGTGTCGATTCAGGGATCGATTTATCTGTCTAGATGAGATGCGATAAATCGATCCCCGAGAGATCGATTTCTACCCAAGGATCCGGGCGGGTAGTGTAGACTAGTCCTAAGTGATACTTGCATGTTAGTTAATCACTTTTCTCAGGAAGCCCCAGGACCCATTAGCCCTGGATGGGGGGCAAAGGGGGAGGCAGCGAGGGCCTGGTGGGATGGATGTGGGGCCGGGGAAGGCAGCAGGGGCCCGGGGCGATGGGGGTGGGTGATGAGCCCCACTGTTGTGTGGCCAGAGCCAGGGCCTGGTATCTGCTGCCATGTGGCCAGGACCGAGGCTCGGTGCCCGCAGCCAGAACCCGGAGCTGGGAACAGGAACTGTGTGGCTGGAGCCAGGGATTGGAGCCACAGCTGGAGATGTGGGTCAGCGCCCAGGGCTGGTACCTGCTACTGTACGGCCAGAACCTGGAGCTGGGTGCCAGAGCCCAGGAGTCAGCGCTGCCGCTGTGTGGCTGGAGACAAGGCTCACTACCATGTGGCCAGGGCAAGGGGTCAGCACCCAAGGCCAGTTCCCACCAACGCATGGCCGGAGCCCAGGACCAGAGCTGTGGGTCAGCGCCTGCTGCCGCACAGCTGGGGCAGGGGGTCAGTGCCAGGGGCTAGGGCCATGTGGCTGGAGTCCAGGGCCAGAGGCCTACTGAAGCTCCACGGCTGGAGCCGGGGGCTGGCGCCCAAAGCCCCGTGTTTGGAGCTAGCTGCCATGCAGCTGGGACTGGGGGTCGGCGCCTATGGCCAGCACCTGCCACTGCGTGGCCAGAGCCTGGGTCTGGAATCAGAGGCCGGAGGCTGAAGCCTCACAGGCAGAAGCCAGGGTCGTGTGGCCAGAGCTGGGGGGAGGAAGAGGGTCAGTACCCGCTGCCCTGTGGTCAGAACCTGAGGCCGCATGGCCAGGTTCCTGAAGTCCCGCTGCTGGAGCCTGCCACCCAAACCCCCTCCTCCAACGTGGGTCAAGAACTCACCTTGCTCTTGCAGCGTTGTGCCCCCCCTCTCTCCAGAGGCAGTGCAGGGCGCCGCATCCAGGAGCAATAAGGAGGGTGGGGGAGGGGCCGATGCTTCGCTCCCATCACCACCCAGGAGGCTGTCATGGGTGACGAAAAGCCCCTGGTGGCCACATGCAGCTACGGTGTCCACATTTGAGAAATGTTGATCTAGATGGGATCCGGTCCTCCTCGGGAGTGCCTGTGTGGGGATGAGGAGGACACCTTGGCACTGAATTAATGACTTGAATGCTCCTGCATCCTTGCTGTACATTGCACTAGCACTGGACAATATTTCATGTCTGTCTGGCCTGTATTCTCTGTAGTCACTCCCACCCTTCAGCCGTGGTGGGGCTGTATGTGCCACAGTCTCGAGGCACAACTAGGCTAATGTAAGGATACCGCTGTGATTTAAAACTGCCCTGGAAACTGGGTTCACATCATCCTTTGTCTCTCAAAAATGCCCAGAATTTATGCAAACTTGTAGGTTGGACGGATTTTGCCACTTTCCTTTATGGGATGATCTGAAACCCTGAAAACAGCCAGGGCTTATAAAGGAAGTGCCACGTCAATTGTAAGTCTAACTGCACTCCCAGAGCCACTGCATGAAGATCCAGTGGTCTGAGCAGTTCATGCGCACTCTGCATTTGGTCTGTACCGTAAGTAACTGCAGGTCTCCAAGGTTGTCCGGGATGGAGCTGTAGATTGGATCAATGGAATGTGATTAAATAAAAGCTCTAGAGTAGTGCAGCAGCATGCAGCTGTCTGGCATGTGTGACCCATCCTGCTGATGAGGGCACCTTCATGTGGCCACAGGGTTGTACTGCATGCAGGTCCATGACATGCCCAGAGCAGAGTTAGCATGGTTCTTCAGGTCACATGGAAGAACTGGGTTAGTCTGAAAACTTGTGCATCTTCACATGGTATCCTGCACTGTCCCTTGCCCCTTTTGACAGTCAGCACGTTGTTGGATTTCTTACGCTACATACAGTATTTGGGATTAAAGTGAAGCTGTTAAACATATTTTGAAAAACACTTCCCCTATTAATAACACACACAACACTTTGGATTATTAAATATCACCATTTTTAATAATCTAACTTGGTTCTGCACGTTTACTCCATGTCCTTCGCTCAGCTTGAATGATGAAAATAGATTTGTTGGCTGCACTTGTTATCAGGAGGTTTCCAGTTATTTTCATGTTCAAGTTCTTTCACCCTAGCACAGTGCTGCAATGTCTAGGATTTTACATGCGTTATTGCATTTTCTTCCATGGGGGGGCAGTTAAAGTTCCATAGTCTTGATGGATCTTAAAAAATGGAAACACCTCAGTTAGTCTTGAACGTGTAAAAGCTTCTTTTTAAACAAAGCCTACAGCTGTCAGCTGGAGCCTATAGGAACTGGCTCTACCCCTTTGAAAGAAGTGACGCTACTAAGATGACATTCCAGTTTCTCTTTTAGAAAGCCGTTTTCTGTCAGGACAATGTCTGCATAAACCTATGAGGAATTTGCATTTATTTTCAATGCTTGTAGTCATTTGGTGATGACATCTCTGCTCCTGGCATTACACAGAACTGTTGCAAAAAAACCATCATGTTGTAAGGTTGCCCAGGCCAAATCTTGGGTTGAATTTGGCCTAAAATGTAGGCTTCTTAAAAGCAGGTTCTCACAAAACCGAAGTGCAAGGAAAGTGCATCCATTAATACTTCTCAGTTTCAGTGGAAAGTTTTAAAAACAAAAAATTTCTTCAATTTTACCTGTTTAATGTATATGCTCTTCTGTAACACTCATCACTACAATATGTCTTCCAACAATTATTGACTTAATCCCACAGACTGAAGTAGGAATGAATGATCCCCGTTTTACAGATGGGGACAGAAGTACAGTGAGATCGTGTTGCACCCAAACTCTGAGCCCACAGCTCAGAAAT
The DNA here is from genome assembly GCF_013100865.1 of Trachemys scripta elegans. Taxonomy (NCBI): domain Eukaryota; kingdom Metazoa; phylum Chordata; order Testudines; family Emydidae; genus Trachemys; species Trachemys scripta. The sequence continues at coordinate 33,477,948 of NC_048311.1, forward strand.
CCTGATCCAGTGCCTTAGCCACAAGACTGTGTTTTCTAAACAGAGCTGTGTTTTGCTAGGGCTCTAGACCCTGAGATGAAATTGACTAGACAGAGACCACAAACAGTTAAAATTTCACCTCCCAACTGAAATTCAAAAAATAAACAAATAGTGAAAAGTCAGAGTTTTCAAATTCGTTCAGCATCAGTCATCTCAGGCAGAGATAGTGATAAGGAAGGAAACATGATTTATTTTAACTTTGTTTTGCCTCTGAATTGCCACACAGCATTTCTTACAGGGCCTGTCAATTAATCTAGCTCGCGTGAGCCATCTGGTGGCTAACCCAAAGTACTTCTGCCGATCGTTCAAAAAAGCAGTGGCGACCTTTTAAAGACACTGCTGAAACAGGCATGTTTTCTTATCTGGCACTGATTTAAGAAGCCTTTGGCAATGCAAGTGGCACTGGCAGGTGACTTGCAGCAGATCAATAAAACATGGATATTTCATTGTTTGGGGTTGACAGGCTTCTGTCTAATGGCACCTTGCTCCTCACTGTGGCACTGTCTTAAAGCACACTCCCTGAAAACTGCTAACTAAAATTTTCCATGGGAAACTTTTTGAAAATCTTGTTAGGCAGCATTCTCCTGTGTGCTTTCTGCATTTGCTCCCTGTTTTTGTTCCTAGAGTGTCATGCATGAAAATGGGCTCCTTGTTTCTGAATTTCCTCTGCTTGCTGTTCCCTATCTGAGTCAGAATGAGAGTGTAAATAAAATTCCCATTGTTGGCAGACTCATTCTTTTCTGAAGAGGAATAAATGTCTCCCGTTATCATTTTTTTTTTCCTTCCCTTGGTTTTGGGTTGTTTTCATGAAGATTCTGTGCCTTTCCTGAGATCACTTCACAAAGCCAAAGGGATACATGTCACAGGTTCTGTCCAATCACAGTCCCCCCCCAGCAGTCAGTGAATGTGATGTTGTCTAGGTGAGGTGTTAGGAATAAGCAGCAGGTGCCCCCAGACTCCTTAGAACTCCGATGAACTGGGCGAAACACTTGCTCATCCAGAAGTGATGGGTGTGATGCCATAATTATTGGGTAAAAGTCTCTGGCCTGTGCAGGAATTACGGGGCGAGGTTTTCTGGCCTGTGTTGTACAGGGAATTGGACTGGGAGATCACGGTGATCCATTTGGGCCTTAAAATGGATGAAACCCAGAGAGGGTGGGAGGGAGGGAGTCTCGGAATGTATAAAGTGCACAGGCTGGATGCATTCTGGGCAAGGATTGCTTCAGGAGGTTTCATTGAAGCGAAGATTTAACAGAAGAGACGGAATCTCCAAGTCATTGCCGAGGCTGGGCAGAACACGTTTCACATAAGGAGTACAGTGCATCTTTCAAATGCAGCCGCCTTAAAGCATGCAGCCTGGAGCGTCCCTGTGATAACACAGCCTCATGCTAAGGAAGACCCTACAGTAACATGCTGGTGTGTGCAGAATGGGAGTGAGGAGGGAGAGGAATAGGTTAGAGGCATTTTAGCTTCAGCGTGAACCTTTAAACAGCAAACGGATTTTTTTAAATGACTGTAAATTAGGAAAAGTGCCCAGTGTTAAATAAATTGTTTGCTTCTCAGTTTGCAGGGCTGTCAGGAATCCCATGGAGTGGTTGATGCTTTCACCTGAGTTGCAAAATTCCTCAGGCTAATAGTGAGGGGGAAAGTGGACTCCTTTCTGTACACATTCTCAGCTCCCTTTTGGTGGAGCCTGGCACCTGCTCTTGTGTGAGGTGCTCTCGTGAATTTGGGGAGCTGCTCTCTGCTCAGACTGCCAGCGCTCTCCGTATTCACATGCCTACAGGGAGATGTTCAGTGCAGGAGCTGCCAAAAATAATGATAGTTCTTTAAGGGACTTCATTTGGTGGTGGCAGCATTGGAATTGTTTTTAACTAGTTCTCTTCTTCCTTTCCTCCCCTGTTCCTCATCCCCTGCCACGCCACCATTATTCCTGGGTTAGATGTCGGGGAATGTTGTCTCATCTTTCAAAGGGAACTGAGTCAGGACTCCTGGGTTCTGATCCGAGCTCTGCCCTGACTTATTGTGTGGCCAGGGGCAAGTTACTTAGCCTCCATTTCCCTGGCAATAAAGATGGGTTTATTGTACCTCCCTTCATCCTAGTGGTTGAGTCGCATTTGACTCTTCTATACGATGTCTTTTAGCCAAAGTTCTCAATGTTGCTTTAACTGATGGTTAGGCCAGTTCTGGACTGTTGAGTTGTTGCTGGATTTTGTGCTGTGTGTTGTAACTGGGATTTTCTGTGCCTTGCCACAATAACTCCCAGTTAATGGCAGGTTCCCCTAGTAATGGATGGCAGCAATACTAGAAAATTTCCACACTTGTGATGAGCTGCAGTCACTGGAGTTTGCAAAGCAACTTGAAACTGGTTGTGGGGACAGTTGTTGGCCTCAGTTCTCACTGACTTAAAGATGGAGTGGCCATACCGTGGAATTGTCTCCAGTGGATTGCATGGGTGGAATTCAAGGCAACAATTAGCTATGCAATTAGAACTCAGTTACCAATTCTGCTGATGCATGAGTCGGAATATACTCCAGTTCACCCTTCCATCGCTGTGTGTGTGTGCTGTGCAGGACTGGCAAAAATATCTAGTGTTCTATGTTAGCCACTGAAAGCAGCAGATCTGACTCTGACACACACCCATCAGATTGCATCTGTAAGAAGCTGCCGTTTTTACACAGCCAGTTTTCATAGTAGAACTGCGCTGTAGCTTAGTTCTTGGAGGTCCTAGACAGACAGAAGTTCAGAGAGGAAACAAAACTCTTCTCTCAGACAGTCTGCGGGGAGCACACAACTCAAGGAAAAGGCTCCTCGGGAGTCCTGCTTGATGCAATTTTTACAGATTTGTTGCACATCCTGTTGTTAAGCCTCTTCCCTGGGATTTAATCAATACGCTATTTGGTGAGCGGGGGAGCTGCCGAGTGACTGAGGCCAGCTGGTGGTAACAGAGTGCAGTGTTGCATCATGTTGTTTTGGCAGCTCACCTGAGAGACTTGTTGCTGTTCAGGCCTCTGCAGAATAAAGCAAAAGCAAAAATTACAGGACAAATGAGCTGAAATGAATGAGAATTGGCAGAATCTCTGAAGTCTGCAGGGGGCTGGGCTTCATCTTCCTGGATTGGAGCCCCAGCCTCACTGCTACAATTTCTTACAATTGTGGGGACTGATCTCTGTATTCAAACCCTCCTGCAACCTATTGCAGCATCTTGTGTCATGGATGTAAGCCTGGGGGATGAGCCTGTGGGGAAGGGCAGCTGGCTGCCAAGCTTCCGCTGCTTTGGGCGCTTCTCGCTTCCCAGCGTGTCACCCTGGAACTTGCTGGAGTTTACAAGTAAAACCTCCGTCTGAAGAACAAGTAGCTCCATCCCCACTCAGGACCTCTGCAGAAATATCCAGAAGCTGTTGCTCCACTGAAATTACAGCCTTTTTGTTTTTCCCTCCCTTTGATTTGGAGAGGTGTTGAACAGAGTCAAGTGCTTGGAAGAGTTTGGCTAATAATAATACCAGCTCTTCTAGCGCATTTCCTCCATAGATCTCAGAACCCTTTAAAAAGGTCAGTCTCGTTATCCCCGTTTTACAGATGGGAAAACTGAGGCACAAGGCGGTGAGGTGACTTGCCCCTGGTCACTCAGAAGGTGCGCGGCAGAGCTGGAAGTATAACCCAGATCTCCCAAGTCCCAGTCCAGTGTTCTAGGCAACACTGCCTCCCCACTGGCTAACCTGCAGCAATTAGTGGTGGTGCTCCGGGCAATAACACCAAGAAGGTGGGACAAATCCAAGAGAGGGAAAGGCTAGAAGGCTCCATCTTGCCCTGTATAAATATTTAAACAGCAGGAGGATTAATTTGGGCAGACCTTTTTTCACTTGGATTTGCTGCCGGATTTCTGTGGAAGAGAACAGATTGACAACTTCTAACTGAACATCATTGAGAGAGGGGAGGGACTCTTAGCTTGAGACTTTAGTTAAGGAATGTGCAGAAAGAGCAGATGAGCTCCTAAGAAATACAGGTCCTGTGCACATGCCAAAAGCCTTAATAAAGCAGCGGGCAAGAAGACCAGAACCCTGAGGAGATGCCAGCGGACTGCCTGGCAAGCCTTCCAAAGCTTTTCCGGAGATGTCAGCAGCTCATTTAAAAATAGCTCTAACTCTGGTTTTGAAAATTAACTTTGTCTCTTCACAATTAACACACTTGCTTTGAATGAGCAGATTGTGTGGTGACCAGGTTTTCAGCCCCTTTGTGTTTTCCCTCTGCCATCTTTGTCCCAAAGCTCTGCTGAAAGGCAGTTCCCAAGGAGACATCTCACTCACCGAGGGCATCTCTGGAAACCAACCAGACTCTGCCCTAGCCCTTGGCTCTAAAGTTCCCTTGGCCTTGGCGGTTAGCCCTGACGGATGGAGGGAATTCAAAGTGTCCATTGCCAGTGCCAGAGGGTCGAATGCACATTGCGTGTTGGCGAGCATGCTGGCGAGTTCTCGGGGGGGGGGGGGGGGCATGTCGATCTGCTGCCCTGCACTATAATGCCTGTCTGCCCAGAGTTTGGCAGCAAATGCCAGCCTGTGCCTAAAATAATGAAAACTAGTGCTTTATTTGTAATGGCCCTTTTAAAAAACAAATACTGCCCCTGTAGGTTAGCTGTAGAAGTCAGCAAGCAGAGGTCTTTGTGTGACCAGCAGATGGCAGACTTTTCCCAGCACAGCCAAAGCAAGGTGAACTGGCTGCTGCCTGAGATGTGCACGATCTGCTCAGCTCCTCCCCACACCTGCTTCTCTCATACACGGAAATGTAACCAATATGATCATTTGAGAGGCAAGAAAATGATGCGTGTCACTAGAGTGGGGCCAAGCCGGTGCCTGTCAGAATTAGGCTCCAAGTTTTAGCTACCTTCCAGCATGGCCCATCTGCTGCTTACCTTTGTTCTCAGCAGCTGGAGGAACATCATGTCTCACTCTCTGTGTAACCATCACTGCTGCTCACATCCACCTTTGAACTAATGCAGAGAGCTGGCCCTGCCTCTCCGTCAGGAAGATCACCTGCACACACCATCTCTTGGTGGATCAAAGAAAACCTTGCGTAAAGCGCCTAGCATGGTGCTGCTGCTGCAGAACCACGTCTCGGGGGACGTGGCCTCTGACCTTTCCCCTTCTGAGAAACCAGGACTGAGAGATCTGGAGCATCTGGCTGCCTTCAGATCAAGGACAAGGGAAAAACATTTGCTTCCTTTCTCTCCTGTAAGGCACAGTGGGAGGACACACATGACACATCTAAAGGTCTTGGCTTTTAGAAGGGTTAGATATGCATTTTAGGTACCAGGGTGCATTTTGAATGAGTATAGTGTACTGTTCTTAAAGTTCAGTTCTTACCCCTTGCGTCTGATGTGCGGCACCTGCTGCTATTCCGGTCCTGAGTAGAAACCGCCACTTGGGCCAGATAGCGTTATGTGAACAAATGACCAAATTATTCACTTCCATAGTACAACTGAAATGTTGAGTTCCAGTATTTGTGTTCTAAAGCCCCATGTCCTCGGAGTGACAGGTGCCTTTCCCACATGTTTGGCATATCCTAGGAAGTAAGAACCACTTAAGGAGCTTTGCTTTTCCTGCATTGCCTTCTGGCAAAATAACCTTTCCCCGGGGGCAAAAGAGATGGTGGTTTCCTGTAAACATCTGAACAGGCTCAGGGAGATGTGCAGTTCTTCTGGAGTCCAAGCCATTCACGCCATGGGTGCTTTCTTCAACAAACAGCTAGTCTGTAGGAGGCATAGGTGGGATCCCACTTCAGCTAATGAAACTTCCGGCTTGTCTACATACAGCTTTTGTGGTGCTATAACTATACTGGCTTAGAAACACATTGTCATTATGAGAATAAGCTCTAAGCTCTTGCATACTGCTATAACTTCATCCACACGAGGGACCTGCACCACTTTACCTGTATCTGTTTCTAAAGCGATAGAGCAGTACAAAAACAGTGAGGAGACGACTCCTTACTAAAGCAGATCCATGTTTGTCCGCAAAAGGAGCAAATTTGGATCCCCTTGAGGGGTCCAATGGGGCCATGTGCACAGTTGCCCATAGGAGGAGCGGAAACCATGTGGTGCTATTGGATCCCACAAGGATGTGCTTTGAGAAGCCGAGCCTGCTAGGTGGGATTAGGAAAGGGCAGCTGTACCAGCTTGTTGTAAGAGGCCTTACAATAAAATGAGTTTTTCCAGGTAATTGGTGGTACTATGATTGTTAGTTGTGTTATGGTGACACCCAGAGACCCTAATCCAGACTGGAGATAAACTGGTCTTGTGAGGGAGGATTGCTTTACCTGAGCCAGAACAAGGGTCCTTTCTAAATGTACAGCGGCAACGAAGCTATCACCTTGGCTAGTCCTTGCAATAATAACAATATTAAGCACTTACAATAGCCCTCCACAACAACCTTTTAGTCAGCTGTCCTCTTCCCCCCCCCCCCACCTCCCCTTCTGCCACCTCAGAGAAACGTTTCCCCCTGGGAAGTTGCTCACATTGTTTTGTAATGGCAGTAAGATTCTCTCCGGGTGAGGCTGGCTGTGCTAACTTTGGGGCAGCCGCAGCACAGAGCCTGGAGAGTTGATCTGACAGTAGAAAGTCCTTCTGAATTCTATTTCATTGCTTGGAGCCAAGAATATAAGAACAGAGATAATTTTCGGGGCTTTCAAGGGGCTGGGGTTTTGAAGGCTTGTTTGTAATTAGCATAATTAGTTGACAGTTTTATTTTTGCCTGGATGGAACTGTGGGGAAAAAAAACCAACACCAGAATAATCCATTGATTTAAAAACAAACAAACAAACAAAAAAATTCCTAAGAACTCTCCCCTTTTCCAGGCTGCTGTGGGCTGAAAGGTAAATGTTCTTCTTTGGGCTTTGCTGAGAAATCACTTTTTCCATCTCAGGAACTTTGTGTTACATTTTGATTAATTTATTAATGAGTTAAAGCCCTGGCCTGAGGTACCCCTACTCTGTATGGAATGTTGGCAAAATCTGTCATTCAGCTTTTGAAATACTTCCCTTTAAAACAAAGATAAAGTTTACATCACTGAATAGCATAAATTATTTGTTATGTTTGGTTTTTCAGGTACTGTGTGTGTTTGTTTTTTTATTACTAAACATCAAACTGTTAGCCCTGCCACTATTACCCACTACGGAGAAAGTCTTTGCTTTGGTTTTACCTAAGCAGACTTCACCTGTTCATCAGTCTGATCTTTGGAAAAGTTTACTTGTGTTTAAGCGTGTGTATGTGTATATTAAATTCTGCAATTTGATTGGATCCACTACAAACTCCTGATGGTTTTTCCTTCCCATTTAAATTCAAAACCATTAACTCAAGAATTGTCAATTTTTGTCTTCCTTTTGTTTATTGTATAGTAGCTAGGAGCCCTCTTGAAGATCACCCTGGTTGGTCTCATAATGCCCTTATCGCCAGCCAGAACCACTCTGCTTCCCTCCAACTCACTACTAGTTCATCACGGTAAGAATTAGTAGGCAACAAAGCCTCCAGTGTAGTTAGCCCTCTTGTTCGACTGTTTCTATTGCGCTCGGGCAGGAAAGGAGCATCCCTGTACTGCTGTGGAGGGAGCTGCTTTCTCAGCCTTGCAGATTTGCTTTTACATAAAAAGATTCTGGGTGATAAGGCACCGGCTGCAATGTGTGTTCTCCCGAGCTCTGAGCAATCTGCGTGTTCAGAGAGGAAAAGCTGCTGGAGAGAAATGTGAACTTAGACCAAACTAAACTGTTTGATCTTTGCTCCTCAGGAACAAACATATTGTGCTGATCAAAAGGCAGAGTGGCACAGTCAGGTTTCCTTTCGTCCTTTTTGCTGCACTGTACTGACACGCTTTGTCATGCTTGTGTTCGTGGTGTTTAACAGTAAGGCAAAACCCCATCCCTGATCTTACTGCTAGGCTTTGACTACACTACACAGCTGTGTCGCTAAGAGTCGGGCAGTGTAGCCGCTGTTTGTCGGCACTTTTGCCGACAAAATACTTACACCCCCAACATGTGGCGTTTGTGTTGTCGACAGGAGAGCGCTCCTGCAGACAATGCGCTGTTCACACTGACACTTGCCACGGCAAAACTTTTGTCTTTCGGGGGGTGGGGAGGCTTTAGCACCTCTGAATGACAAAACTTTTGTCATTCAATTGCCAGTGTAGCCCTAGCCTTAGTGTCTCGTGGGCAGAGGAAAGGGAAGGGAGACTGTAAAAGCTGCTGCCTTCTCCTGTGGTCTGTGCAGATGAAGTGATCTAGTTGCAAGGCATCATTCTTTGTTTCTCTCCCTGTTTGGTGAGGAGCAGATGCCAGTGCAGTCAAAATATAAACCGCTCCTGCTCTGAACCTGTTTAATAATAACACAGCTTTTAAAAGTGTTGTTGAATCCACCCCCTAGCACTGAGTTTCAATGGGAAAAATTATTTTTCATAATCATTTATTTTCCCTTTACGCTGCGCTAAGCAAAGCCCATTTGTCAGTAGTGTCGTGCTCCAACTTGGTCTCCGATGACCTCTGCAGCTGTGATTGGCAGCCTCTCTTGTCAGGAAAGAACTTACGCTTGTAAGCTAGGACTGAGCAGAACAAATGCCATAGGACAGCTTCAGCTCCCTCGAGGACAAAGGCTAAAAAGGTGAAAGAAGTGCAATTACAGGAGGTTTCCAGCCCAGAAAGTTAATTAGCTACTAAATAGCATTTAGCGCAGTTCAGTGTGGGGAAATTTATGTTTCGAAAGCAAACAGATCAATGGAAAGCTTATGGAACAAGGTTTCAGAAAATCCACGTTGGCGTTTGAGCACTTTGCTGTGATGTCTTATGAAGTCTCTCTACCAAAGACAATGTGGATTTACCTAGTGAGTGATTTTTTTTCAGGGTATCAGCCGTGTTAGTCTGTATCCTCAAAAAGAACAGGAGGACTTGTGGCACCTTAGAGACTAACAAATTTATTAGAGCATAAGCTTTCGTGGGCTACAGCCCACTTCTTCGGATGCATATAGAGTGAAACATATATTGAGGAGAAATATATACACACATACAGAGAGCATGAACAGGTGGGAGTTGTCTTACCAACTCTGAGAGAGACTGACAGTCTGCTGTTTCCCCACATGCTCACATGTGTGTCCTTGTGTGTCTATGTATGTTTATTTTGACATAAACTTAAAAAATCAAAGTAAAGAAAATAATTATTAACCATTTGCAGAGATCAGTGTGAACTGAATCTGCACAAGTGTTTTGAGATTATGCAAAGCTTTTTGGATCTGTTCCAGATCTTATCAGCCTAAGGATGACCTTAGTGCAGGTTTTAACCTAGTTACTACTCCCTGCCAACCAGGTCTGAATGAATTTTTAAAAAATTGCGGAGACACCATCTTGTGGCTCTGTTTCAGTGAGAGTTTTGTGACAGTTGTTTTAGCATTTCCAGAACAGTGTGCCCATCAGAGTTCTGGAGTCCTTCCTCTGAGCACTGTTCCCAACCAGCAAAAGTATGAAGTCAGGTCTGATTCGTTTCTGATTACTAATCTGTCCCCACTGCATATCTCGCATTTATAATTTCATTAACAATTTTTACCGACTTGCCACTGTATCGTTCATAAAAGACACATTTTATCAAAACAGTTGCTCTTGGGTTCCTGGTGTCTGAGGCCATTCACCTGGGCTTGAGAGTTACTACATCCAGTCTTTGGAAGCTGGTTCAGGATGTCTGGGGGCTATTACTAGTAACTGGCTGATTTGCAACGATAGGTACCATAGACACTGCAGCCAGTGATACTGCCACGAGATTCTTCACCTCATTAGAAGGACCTAGAGAGCAGGCTGGGAAGGGAGAGGAGCCGGTAGGTGGAGCCACCAGATACTTTGGTGGGGATTGGGGCTCTTGGTGGAGAATGGGGATGGTTTTACTCAGACCTGCCACCAGACACTCATCTGTCATGATACTTCCCTCATGTTTGGAGCTGACACTCCACAAGGAAAGTTTCAGGCTAGAGGGGTGGGGATGGGTTGGACGCCTACAAGAAACCAGCCATCCAGAGATTGGTCGTAACAAGAGAATAGATTGGAATCCAGTGGTGCGTTGTGTCAGCCTCTGTGACCACACAATCGTATTATGGTAACCTCTGTCACGCTTCCCTCTCTGTTACGCTTGTTACACCTTCAAGTTAGCCCCTGCCTCAAAGAGCTTATGAACTATCTTCCTGTGTGTTTGTGGAAGGCCTTGCACAGTGGGGCCCTGATCCTGGTTAGGAACTTCGGGTGTTACCACAACAGAACTAAATCTGGCTTTATATCGCACTACGCTGTTGGTGTCTGTGTGCTTTACAAGACGGTGAGTAGTGGTATGTTCTGCTGACATCATGTGCCCAAAACTAGCTCACGCGTAGCTTTGGACTGGGTGGTTGCCTTGCATAGTCTGTCCCGAAGGGTTTTGGACACAGAAATGGGTGGAATGTGTAGGCAGTTAATCACTAATTACTCAAGAGAAAATACTTGTGGCAGTGCATCACCACCTGATATTTCTAACTAACAACAAGGAGGCTTGTTTTGAGGCAGAGGAGCAAAGAGACTTAAGGAAGGAGAAGAAGCTTATGTGAAATCATGAATGTGTCTGTTCCAATGGGTTTCCTGCCTTAGGTTTTGCTAATGCTGCTGAAAAAGTGTTTGGTTTTTCTCCAAGTCGTTACATCACATGGACCATAGCACTGGTTTTGACTTGTTTTGACTGCAGTGTCCTCAGAAACAATGCCAGAAAATGTGGTGGTGCCAATAGCTATATTTGCAACCAAGGTCTCCAGATGCTAAGTTTGGGAGCAGTTAATTGGATCTCTGTCACAGCAGGTTTTGAATAGTACAGGTAACTGCAACCGGCAGTGCCATGATTTTTGTATGTGACTTATGATGTTTCTCCAGTTTAGGAGCAAACAGGATGCCCCGTACACATAGTAAATGCTGCATCTCAGCATTGGAGTACTAAGTGTTGATCCTTTGATACTGATGTGTTTGAATGTTGGGGGTTGTTGCTTCTGCAATAAGAAAGCCACACTGGAAAGTGTCTTCATAGTAGCAGGTTCCATCCTCTTGTCTTACTGACCAGTTCATCTTCACAAGGGTTTCAGAACACGTGGTTAGCTCTGCTTAGTTTTTAAACTGCTTTGTCTCATTTCTTCCAGGAAAATCCTATGTAATCAGCTGTGGCTTTAACTGAGTTGCTGCGTAAACACCAGCTGCTTGTTGCAGGCAGTCCAGGGCAGGGTGTCTTATGCCAGGACTTTGCATTGATGTGTGGTATTGTTTTTCTGGGAAGCAGTCCATGACACAGATTTATCAGATAAAATAACACTGGATTTTCACAAAACCAAATACCATTAAATCAGGAAAGCTGCTTGCAGCAAAGGTGACTGTCTCTACTTTTAAGGTAACACTGGAAGGAGCCAGATGCCTTTTTCAGAAACAGTGCTAGCTCCTGAAAAGTGACTTCTGTCAGGGTTTGGTGCATTTACTTCAGTGAAGACATGTTATCTCTGCTCACGTGATATTGCCGCGTCTTATCCTAAGATTGCAAACCCCCAGACTGGGACAGATGTTACTTCTGTTTGGAACCCTCTCTCCAGGAGTGTTGAGCTGCAGAACATACGTGAACGAAGTAGGAAAGCTCACTCGTCTGGCTAAGAGAGAACCGATTTTATTCTGTAGCCTTATTTAAATACGAGCGAAGAAGCTGTGGATTGATTTCCTGCGTGTGGGCACTGAGGTTTCGAGCCATACGGTTGAACTAGGCTGCTCATTAGGACTTTGTTCAAAACTGAACCCATCGCTAACTGAGCTGTCCAAAGACCTGTGCATTGGAATGCAGCGACCTGACCCACTGGTGGTTGGCGACAGTAAGGCTCGTCCAGTGGCCCCTGTGTAAGGAGCAGTGGAGCTGGGCTTGGGAAGCAGACTGATGGGCTGTACTGCAGAGGCCTGCTGAGTGTGTGATTTTTTTTTTTTTTTTTTCAGCGTTCAGCGCCTACATTGTTAGATAAGCGGATTAGAAAACATTGCATTAAGTGGCATGGCAGGGGGCTGGCTTTATACCTGCCACTTGCCTTGTTTTGCAAACCATGATTTCACAGTGGAACCCATTCAGGGGCCCCCTCAAAGACTGTTCAGATGTATTGGCCTTTTTAAGAGCCAAGGGGTCACAGTTTCAGATTCACTTAATTCCCAGCAATGATGTTTTTCTTTGGGGCTGGGCTGGATTGGGGGTGGGGGATAGTTAATCTACACCCAGGCTGTCCTTTAGGCCAAATACATTGTTGACCCAGCTAGCCTCTTAGCTTGTGAGAAAGCATATTCTGACTCACTTTCTCCACTATGTATTGGGTTAAAAGGCTTGTCTAGAAGTTACCACTTCACTAGCCAAAGTTTCAAGCATGGACGTGGAAACCATTTTCCAAAGTCTGCATACATGAAACTAGGCTTGGTGGGCCCCCTTGTAAGTGGGTAGCAGGAAATATGCCCTAGCGAGGGAGGCACTGCCCCAGAGTTGTATGTATTCGTTACTTTTTTTTTTTTCCTCTTCATCATCATTCTGGCTACAGAGAAAACATAACAAATGAGTTCTCCAGTCAGTGATGCCTTCTCAGTGTGCCCACAGATCCTGTCCCAGTCAGGGCTCTGGGCAGCTGGACGCTGTGCTGAGGAATTCTCTAGGGCTGTGGGGCAAAATGTCCCTTCCCCCTCATACCTTATCCGCTCTGTGCTAGTGCAGCTGCTGCAGTCACCTGCCAAGCATCTGTGCCCCGTTACCCGGGATGGAAAAACAGGGGAGCCGTCAGCCACCATGCACAGTGGTATGGGGGCGCTTGCAGATCTGAGTTCCATGACACATGGTGGGGAGGGGAGAAAAGTGCCCCTGGATTGGCTCTACAAACTGCACCTATCATGCTACAGTAGACATCTGCCTCTCCGCAGAGAATGGGCAGGATTTCCCTCCCAAGGGGGTTGAACTGCCTCCATCTCAAAGGGTTAAGCCTCTATCTTAATTTTGCCATTCAATACTGCTGTATTCCTGGGAGACATGGACCGTCTCCACCACCTTCCAAAGCCTACATGCTCTTTGAGCACTGGCTGCAAGAAGGGTGGCTCTCCTGGGACTGATCTTCTGGATGATGCACTTTAAAATCCATTCTATTTGGAGTAACATTTAGTGATTTCTCAGCACTGCATAGTGTTCTGACTTCATAGCTCTGTTAGCAAAAGCCATTTGTCTGCCAAGAGAGACTGAAGTTACTGTCAAGTGATTGCAGAACCTAGATCTGTGGTTAACATACTGCTGATTTTGCCCCTCTCTGTCGTGTAGGGAGACATGTGACAATCACATGACCTGCTCAAACAGCTCCACTTCCAGCCTTGACACCAGTGCCCAATTCCAGGAGAATAACAGGCAAGCTCAGAACACCAGATGGGACGAACAGCAGAAGGTGTTTGCCCTGGAGCAGATCTGTGGGGTCTTCAGAGTGGACCTTGGACAAATGAGGTCCCTTCGCCTTTTCTTTAGGTAAGAAATGTAGTTCTAGATCTTCTATCCTCGTTGTTGCCTCCGCCCGTTACAGTGACGTACGTGTGTGTGTGTGTGACTTGTCAGGGTAGTGGGAGCTAGGTTGTCTGGAGACCAATTGTTTCAGAAAGTTTCTTCTGGAGCCTTTCTCCAGCAATGTTCTCCATCTGAATCCAAGTGGCAGCCTGCTGAACTAGCTTACCTCCATGCACAATCCTTTCTGGACCTTTAGGAAATCTTTGAAGGTGCCCAGTGTAGGTGCCTTTGAAGGTGTACCTGTCTACAGAAGATCAAGAATAGCTTGAGAGTGAGGGAACAGCTATCTCTTCAGTACGTCCCCTCCCCCATCTCCTCTGTGCTCTCACTTCTCTTCCCTCTTCTTCCTAATTATAAATGCGTGGCTTTCCTCTCCCCAAGCCCTTTGTGTTGGACCCTCAGAGGGTGTCATTTGCAACCAGAGTTCCCCCATCCCTAAGAGCCAGCTCTATGCATACTGTCCGAGTGTTCCTAGACTGGGTTCTGTCCCCTAGCACCTGGCAGGAATTTAGTTCCTTCATTTAGTCAGTGTTTTGAACTGGAAGGGGAAGGGTTGGGAGCAATGCTACCAGGTATAGACAGTCACTCTTTAAGGGTCGAGGGCACAGAACATCCCCTGCTGTCACTGGGGCCACATGAAACCTCATTCCCTATGCTGTAGAAACATTCTGCCTCTGTCAGCAAGAGGCAACTGGGTGTGTTTGCTCTTCTCTCTCTCATTTCTCTGCGTTGTTTTCTAGTCTAGCCTGCTGCCCACCCTCACCCCAAGTTCTCCTGGGGCATAAAACCAGCTCTTAAATGTGTGTTGTTCTCCCCCTTTGATTGCCCTTCAGCGATGAGGCATGCACCAGTGGGCAGTTGGTTGTTGCTAGCAGGGAGAGTCAATACAAGATCTTCCACTTTCACCATGGTGGCCTGGATAAACTGTCTGAGGTGTTTCAGCAATGGAAATACTGCACGGAGACCCATCTCAAAGACCAGGTAACCGAGCAAGGCCTAGTGAGGCAGAGATGTCCCAAAAGATGGAGGTTCTATCTGTGAGACCTCTGTTATTAAGCAGGGGTGGGCTAGGGCTGATTAAAGTGGTGTATTAATGCAACAAACCCATTGTTGCTTTCTGGCGTACTTGGACAATTTGAGGCAATGAAAGTGCAGACCAAATCGCCACTCTCTGATGCACACATCTGTTCTAGGGGGAACGATTATCCAAAAGGCTTGCTTAGGTGTCTGCTTTCCTAGAGGTCATAGCTAGATGGGCTGGTGGTGTTAGGCCACTAGATGGCTGGGAGATCAGCAATATTCGATCGGCAGTTCCGTGCGTCTCCCATCCATTTTGTGAAGCCGGGCACGCTGCATTTGAAAATAATGTTTTGACAAGTCACCTTGCCATATTTTGCTCAATCTACATACAAATGTGATAAGAGCTCTTTAATTATCTGTTTAAGATCGTGTATGTGCTTATTAGAAAGTGATTTTTAAATTCCTTCCTTCTCACTGAGCCCCCTGCTGCTTGCCTTATTACAGTAGCATGGGCTCACTTTTGCAGTGAGCAACCTTTGATTTTTAAATTAAATGTCAGCTGCAGTTTCGCACTGGGATCATGAGTGCCCTTAGCGAGAGCCTGGCAGTGCAGCTCTGGCTTGCCTAACAGCAGCCCTTTGTCTGGCCAATCATATGTAATTTATCGCAGCCATTCCTGGCAGAGTGAAGTTTTGCTGTAAGCAGCATTAATTCGGGATACGGTTGGGGGAGGAGTGGAAAGAAACTGTTTTTCTAAGTGAAGCTGTTTTGTAGCTCTCTGATTTTTAATGGCTCCAATTACTCTTGCTGTTTTAATGGCTGGTGTTGTACAGAAACTCCCCCTCCCTCCCTCCTGAACGTCGGGTCTTGGCTTTAATCCTACGGGAGCTGTGCTAACTGGGTCTCCTGCTTTAAAGCAGTTGGTTTAGGAACTTTGCTGCGGTTCTGTCTCCCATTCAGCAGCTCACTGATGAGAAGACATGCATGCAGTTCTCAATCCGCCGCCCCAAGCTGCCGTCCTCCGAGACACATCCAGAGGAGAACACGTACAAGCGTCTCGATGTCACTGCGTGGCTCAATCACCTGAATGAATCTGGACAGGTGGAAGAGGAGTACAAGCTGCGCAAGGTGAGGGGTTTGGCAGCTGCTGCCTTGGTCTGCTTGGCCTTTTCTTCGAGGAAAAGGCCCCAGGTAGAAGCTGAAGCAGTTTGCGTTGTGCTGTGGCAGGCACTGGTTATCTTTATACTGTGAGACTATTATTTATGGTGCTTGGTTGGAGATGTCGCTGGGACTGCAGTCAGGTCAGCTAGAGGCAAAATAATGGAACATCTTTCTGAGCAGAGAGGGTTTGCTGTCCTGCCTCTGCCTTCTGCCTGCTGGAGTAAGTGGACTAGTGTCCAATCCCAGACATGCTTATACAATGCAGTGTGAACAAACCAAAGAAAGCAATCAAGGCTCCTGTGTAAAGTAATTCAAGGGTTTGGGGGAGTACTGTGTCCAACTCCTTAGAGAAAAGTGTGCAGAGAAATGCAGCGTCTCCAGGATTGGGGATTAAGCCGTGACATGAGAGCGACACGTTAATCGTAGAGCTGCTCCGGGGGTGGGGTATTGACATTGAAATGAGCCCGATTTGTGTCTCGTATGGGAATAGAAGGCCAGTGCTTTCCCTCTAAACATGTGCAAATTGCAGGATTTTGAATCAAGGCATCACTTGTCTGCGGCTTTGCTGCTCTCTCCTCAGTGCAAGGGCTGGTGGTTTCTCGATGCAGTGTTTTTGGAAATTTAAAAATGGTATTTGTTGCCTCTTTTGCACTTTCCTCCAGGCCATTTTCTTTGGCGGGATTGATGTGTCTATCCGAGGTGAGGTCTGGCCCTTCATGCTGCGGTACTACAGCCACGAGTCCACGTCGGAGGAGAGAGAGGCGCTGAGGGTGCAGAAGAGGAGGGAATACTTTGAGATCCAGCAGAAGAGGTGACCAGGGAGAGGCCCCACCTTACACTTCTCATCTCTCTGATCCTGATCAAAAATGTACCAATACTGAATGACAGCCCTGCCCTGCTAGGGAGGCATGACTAAGAGTGATGGGTAAAGGGAACTTTCTGAGCACATGGATCTGGTGCCATCTCATTCGTGTCAGGTCATTCAAATTCTTTGATGCAAGCTTGCCCAAAGCGGCAGTTGTAATCGCCTGGGCATTGCTCAGATGAGCAGCTGCTCCAGGCAGACTTGGCAGTGGTGAGAGATGTCTGGAGAGGGAGGGACCGGTCTCTGCCCCCAATGTAATGCCCAGAGTCTTTCCAGATTGGGCCCTTTGTTCCTTGATCACTTGGGGCTGTCCGGTGCACTCAGTTGCTGCTTAATTTTCAGGCTTTCGATGACTCCAGATGAACACAAAGAGTTTTGGCGTAACGTGCAATTCACGGTTGACAAAGACGTGGTGAGGACTGACCGCAGCAACCAGTTCTTCCGCGGCGAGGGCAACCCAAATGTGGAAACCATGAGGTGACGCTGCTTTAAGCTGGACAATCTCTTTCCCCAGCACCCTAAGGAAGGAACCCTACTGACTATGGGGAAACTCTGTAAGGAGCTCTGTAGCCTAGAGAGAGCAGCTTCGAAGCGCCTGCCTTGGGAGTGCTAAGGGATACCATGTGTAGGGCAACCTACCCCCAGTAATGCACATGGGGCCCCATTCAGCCCCGTCCCTGCTTCCCCGCCCCTCCCACCTCTTTCTGGCTGTGCTGACCCTGCCTAGACCCATTTGGACAGAGAAGCCAAGAGGTGGGAGCTGAAAGGTGAAGGCAGCCTGGGAATTGAGTTGCTGCTGCTGGAGTGTGACAGGAGATTGGATTTTTGTGGGTGGCAGGTTGTGTGCAGTGCCCAGCTTCTCACTGGCCAGGTGGAAGGCTGAGCGCTCTGGTACCTGAGCATGGGCATATGACCCTGTGTATGCCACCCCCTGAACATAGTGGATCTGAGCATCGCAGATGGGCATGGGGGCACCCTTGCCCCTCGGGCTCCTCTGTTCTTTACCACTTCAGCTCCTATTCTGACCTTCTCTCTTTTCCTTTCTCTCTCTCTCTCACTCACATTGTTGCTCCACACGTATGCCCTCATGCGCTCCCATTCTCTGTCACCCCACAGCTGCGTGGGGCAAGGAGTCTCTGTACGCTGGAGTTTTCTTGGAGCCAGGCCAGGAGTGCTTTCACAGCTGAGCCTCTTCATGTTGCTTTCCCCATCCTGAATGCGCCTCTCCTCTGTCCCGCCTCTCTAATGTCACCAGCCCCCAGCTTGGGAAATGGGGGCTCAATGAGTTCTGCCTAGATTCTGATTTCCGATTACTGTCCGCTAACCAGAGACCTCTTCTGAACCAGCCCAAGATAACCTAATCCCCTAGGTCTGTGCCCTAGACATGGTGCTTTCACTAGAAAAGCACGCCACAGACACCAATAGATGCATATGTATGGGATGCCATGTCTTGTAGCGCTGCTAGGGTCACTTGTTTTCCAGATTCCAGTTGTGTCCTTAAACGGCAAGAGATTTATTGATCTTTTATATCTTGTCTGACTCCATATGTGGGGTGGGGGTAGAGAGGGGAGGGTGATGGAGGTCAGCTGTGCCTGGCACCCCCTGGATCTCACCCTCTCCTATTGAATGTCTCCTCTAGGAGAATCTTGCTGAACTATGCAGTGTATAACCCTACCATTGGCTACTCCCAGGGGATGTCCGACCTGGTTGCCCCCATTCTGGCAGAGGTCTTGGATGAGTCAGACACTTTCTGGTGCTTCGTGGGTTTGATGCAGAACACTATCTTCATCAGTTCCCCCCGGGATGAAGATATGGAGAAACAACTGGTGAGCTCTGAGCAGTGGGCTCTCTTTGTTCTCTTCCTGAACGTCCTCCGAGCCTCCTCAAAAAATGCCATAAAACAAATACCCAAAACCCATTAGCTAGGCAGCTACTGTGGCACCCAGCATGCCAAGCCATATTTCAGGGAGAGTAAATGCACAGAGGGTGACAGGCACCCTGGGTGAACCGAGCTGAGTTAGTGGCAACTATTAACAGGATGTTGTAAGATGAAAAAATATTTTTAAAATCCCAGATTCCTTGTAAACCATAAATGGTTCTTAATTTATCTTTTACACTCTAATATACTCTGCTCTGGGGCTACTGGTCGCTTACCCTTTGCACTTCACTCAGCTTGGACAATGGAAACCCACCAGTCCGCTTCACTTCCTGGTTCCGGGATGGTAGCATAATTAGACTCATAGACTTTAAGGTCAGAAGGGACCAGTATGATCATCTAGTCTGACCTCCCGCATGATGCAGGCCACAAAAGCTGACCCACCCCCTTTCCCTTGACTCAGCTGTTGAAGTCCCCAAATCCTGTGATTTAAGGACTTCAAGTCACAGAGAATCCTCCAGCTAGCGACCCCCGCCCCATGCTGCGGAGGAAGGCGAAAAACCTCCAGGGCCTCTGTCAATCTACCCTGCAGGAAAATTCCTTCCCGACCCCAAATATGGCGATCAGTAGAACCCCGAGCATGCAGGCAAGATTCTCCAGCCTGACCCTCATTGACCATTGATATTGTTTACCAGCGATGGCACGCTGTTGATTAATTGACTAAAATCACGTTTAATTCTGCAGCATTCAGGTTTCAAACAAGGCAGAAGAAAGATTCAGTGCAAATCGCAAACTTTCTCACTGGCA
This sequence comes from Trachemys scripta elegans, assembly GCF_013100865.1. NCBI lineage: Eukaryota > Metazoa > Chordata > Testudines > Emydidae > Trachemys > Trachemys scripta. Next base: position 33,497,295 of record NC_048311.1, read on the forward strand.
ACTTGTTTTAAATCTACCAGGAAAACATTTTTTAACTTGAAGGTTTATTTATTTATTTATTTATTTATTTTATTTTTTACAAAAATCTAGGTGTTGGGCCTAATCTATATAATGGTTCATTTTGAGAACGAGAGCCTCCGGACACCTCTGACTGCAGAGGGAATGCTGAATCCTTTCTGGTTAGCATCCTGGGCAGTCCCACCATTTCTCTCCCAAACCCAAGGTGTGACGTCCTGGTCACCATGGCACCATTCAGCTTCCATCTCACTGGTCCAGACTTCTCTGGCAGTGACTGGGGACATGTGACAGCTCCAGGTTTCGCTAACATGCTGAATGGGTTAATTTTGCAAAGTCACTTTCTCAGCGTTTAGTCTCAGCTAAAAGAAGCTACCAAAACCAGCCCCTCCTTCCTGGATTTCCAGCTCCAAGCTCCCTGCCTCAGCCCAGCTCCCAGGCTTCCTTTTCATTACCATCATTAAGATAAAACCTGTCATGGAGATTTTCTTCTCTCTCTGCTCTTCCTTCCTAAACTTCCACAGTGGCCTCAAGGCCCTGTCTCCACTGACAGCATAAGCAAGTCTGGCCTGTAACAGCAAACGTGGAGGGGAAGGGATGGGGCCTGGTTCCAGTGACTCCAGTGGGAAGGCATAAGCTGCTGTTATGCTCACGGGATGGGGGTGCCAGAGAGTGTCCAGGCCTGTGAGGTCGTGGCTCCACTGAATGACAACATGTGTTTTCAGATGTACCTACGAGAGCTGTTGCGACTCATGCACCTGCGCTTCTATCAGCACCTCGTCTCCCTGGGGGAGGATGGCTTGCAGATGCTTTTCTGTCATCGGTGGATCCTCCTCTGTTTTAAACGCGAGTTTCCGGATGCTGAGGCTTTGCGCATGTGGGAAGCGTGCTGGGCTCATTATCAGGTTAGAGCACAGACGATGGGTGCAGGACATAATGGGCGGGAGTGTTCCCTTTGCCGAGTACCGCTGGCGTGCTAGACGCTGGGCAGAAAAGGAGCCAGTGTAGGTGTGGCTGCAGGTATCCAGCCTCCCTTCCGCTTCCCCTCCCCCATCTGACTATGACACCCGTAAAGCATGATTTTCCAGTCTTGACAATCTGTTGGGTTGATCCCCTGCCGCTTGCCTCAAAAGTAACTTAAATGAATGCAAATTGCACCCTGATTGGCTCATTACTGCGTTTGTGGGCTGGTCTTGTGGCTGTCACAACTGATCGGTTTGAAGGGTTGCTGCGTCACTGAAAGTTCAGCGCAAACTGTTTTCCTCAAGTCCTGAATTGTGGTTCTGAGGACTTGCAAAGCCTGGTTTCCTGCAAGACTAGCCAGAGGACCAAGTGGCAGGGAGAGCACGAAACTGAGCTCCTTTCTGTCCCTGTCCTGGGAGCAAGGACCGTGACAGCTGGACTGCTTTCTTCAGCAGGCTGCATGACGGGGTGTTCATTTCTGTATTGACCTGCAGGGGGGAGGGGCAGGGCATGTGTGTGAGAGGGACGGGGGGGGGTTAGGGGAGTATCTGCCTAAGGGGACTGTTCCTCCTGGACTGTCACGGGCCATCTGGAAGAGAACTCGCCAGGCAAGCAGTGACAGAGTGGTGACAACTCCACAAGCCTCACTCCTAGCATCAGGACTGTGGGTCTTGTTGGGTGCTGGTTGGTGGTGCGGTCATGTGACTGTCACCCCTGTATTACCTCTCAGTGGTCTATGATGCGTTTTTCCCCTTTCCCTCTGTGCAGAAACCAAGCCAGCATTGAGAGAGCAAACGGTGCTCCTTTGGGAAAGAGGAGTCTCTCCATGTGGAGCTGGCGGGAGCTCTAGTTTAGTCAGTCCTCCACCTTCCCCTCCTGTAATCCCCAACTCCTGCTTTCTCCTTGCAGACGGACTATTTCCACCTCTTTATCTGTGTGGCCATCGTGGTGATTTACGGCGATGATGTCATTGAGCAGCAGCTGGCCACTGACCAGATGCTGCTGCATTTCGGTAACCTGGCCATGCACATGAATGGGGAACTTGTACTCAGGAAGGTAAATGCCAACGTGCTGACGGCAGCCACAGAGACGTGTCAGCCTTTCAGGAGCACCAGGGGTTGACACTATAGCTTTCTCCCATTCCCTCATGTCCTTCCCCTCGCCCTGCAGGACTTGCAGATGTTGAGGGTGGGATGGTAGGGTTAGCTTGGAGTCCATCCTTAGGCTGCACTTGTTGGGAGTCCAGTGATCGTTTCAGGGGGTCTGCGAGGCACTAGCCCTGTACAAGAGAGCGTAATTAACACAAACTCAAGGGTGTAGAAATGGGGGCCCTGCTGCTCAGCTTGGTGTCCTGGCTCCCAGTCCAGGAGTGACAGCAGATCACCTGACACTGATGGGGGAGGGGTCAGGTCAGTTCCTAGTGATCAGCCAACAGCAACACAGTTGGGACTAATTACCCTCCCGCCCCCACGCATCCATCCCCCGCTGTTGGCAGCTTCAGCAGAAAGGCTGGGTAGTAAATAAGCTGGGGAGTCCCTCCGCGCAGGGCTGAGGCAGGGCGGCAGGCAGTATGAGGGAGACTTGCACTGCACTGTGATTAACAACAGTATTTCAGCATCCGGGGCCAGGAGCCTGGTGCTGCTAACGAATCCTGAATTCCTAGGCTGGAAACTCTCCCTAAGCCTCCTTTAGCTTTCATGCATGAGCCTAGGATTTGTGTTCCTCTCATGGCCGGGTTATTGTAGATCTTGAAAATACTTAGCACTTTCAATGTAGCTTTATGTGAGTGTTACACAGGATGGGCCATTGGGTAGCTCAAGCTCTGGCTGTCTTTCTAATGGGTTATATCCTTCTTCTCTCCCATGCCAGGCTAGGAGTTTGCTTTATCAGTTTCGCCTGTTACCCCGGGTCCCCTGTAGCCTGCATGACCTGTGTAAGCTGTGTGGGACTGGCATGTGGGACAGTGGCTACATCCCTGCTGTGGAGTGTTCTGGACACCACCCTGAATCTGAGAGCTGTCCTTACGGGGGGATGGTGGAAGTGCCTTCTCCCAAACCAGGAACTGAAGGCAAGAGGGGACCGAAAACACGGGAGGTCTTTGCTTTCCGCAAATAGCTCCCGCTGAAGTTGGGGTGGCAGCGAGAGAAATGGGCTCGTTTGGAAAGGCGAGGTTGAGTACATGGAAAGAAAAAATGAAGTGGAAGTTTATCAAGACTCCTGAGAAGGCAGATGGGAGGAGAATGGAGATACTTCACAACAGGAAGCAAATTCCATTGCACTGAGTCCTGGAACCCGAATGAAACTTAACAAACCAGGAACAGTATCCGTGTGTCTCTTCGTTGGGTTTGGTTTTATGTGCAGAATGTGAAGTATTTATAGATTTCCCAAGGCTCTGCCCATTGGATCAGAATCACTAGCAGCCAAGAACTTTCTCACTCATTGCTAGGAAACCAGAACGCTAAAGAGAACCGAGTGCAACCAGCAACGTTTGTGGGAAGAGTAGCGAGAGCAGAGCCCTGGCGCAACCTCACTCGGACATCCCTCCATCCTGAACATACATACTTTGCTTCAACCAAAACACACAACTCAGTGGCTTCTGTTTAAATCCATGATTATCACTTTGAATATATCTGCCAAAAAATAAAATTGCAAACTTTTGGGATTGTGGGGTAGGTATTTCATTGGTCAGTGTTGTGGGACCAGTCACCCGAGATCTTTCTTTTGCAAAGGCAAACTTGAGTGATCTTCCATCTGTCCTGAATCTGCTCTGCTGTAGGTCTTGCAAGCACTGCTTGTCCGTATTCTGAGTATGTCAGTTATCTTTCCAAGGGTTCACTTCCTTGTCCATCACATTCTTCAGCAAAACTTCTTCCTCGTTCTGATAGTTGCAGACTAGAGACATTGGCTTTTAAACATCTGTTTCCAGTGTGTCTGGCCCCAGGTATCTGCAGGTTTCCAGGTGGGCTCATGTGCTTCTGCGCCCCCCAAGTGTTTTATGTCCATATCCCGGTCGTCACTGTGGGCTGCAACACCCTCTCTAGGTGGGCGTTTTGCACACCAGCTGGTGCACGTGAGGTACTCTGTTTCTTCAGAGTGAAAAGTGAAACAAACCGCAGTGCAGCAGCCTGTGCTCAGGTCCGTCTTTGCCGTCAGTTTTTGATTCAGTTTTTCAGTGAGGAGCAAGTTTCTCCAGTCCTACTCTCCAAAATCTGTGTGTCAACTGCAGATACTGGGGTGGAGCGGGGCACCTGGGAGGTCCTTAACAAATCCACTGGACTTCCAAAAGTACATACTGGGGGTTACAATGTGGCCTCTGTAGAAATGTGTGCTAGAGAGACACGGGAGAGTGGCTAACCTGGGAGTGTAAAGAGAGTCCCAGTGTGAGGACAGGTTACAAGGGGGTCCAGCCTTCCAAGCACATCACTACTTATATACCTCGGTCTGTAGGCTTTTGAGTCTTTTCCCAGTTGCTATCTCTTCCCCTTCCTTGTAGCACAGTCTCTGCTGTGTCACTGAGCTGGGCTGGTAAGTGGTCTGGCAGGGTGCCGAACAGGGAGACCATTTTGATTTCTAGGCTTTGCCTGTTGTGTGTGGGGTTTTTCCCTAAGTTAATTTATTTTGTGATCCATATTGATACAGGTGTGACAAACTCTCTGTCCTCCAGGCTGGGTCATTTGGGGCTGCAGTAGCGACACACCCACATGACAAGCAATTCTTTCCATTGTGTTTGCTGCAGAGATCCTGTTTGAATCCTGCTTGGGGAAGCAGCAGTCCTAGGTGTGCTCGCTGAAGTCTGGGGAGCAAGGCTGCAGTTAGAACCTTACACGTAGCCAGTAAATGTCCAGTGTTTGACTGCCTTTGTAAGGGGAGGGAGAGGACTAACCCCTAAGCAGGCTGTACCCCTGCTGGGAAGGCTTGGCTGTGCCGAAGCAGCTGGGAATATTCGGCCACACTTGTTGCCCACCTGCCTGAACTGCCTCCACTTCTTTTGGGTGAGGTCTGAGCCTTCATTAAAACAGCCACAAAGCCCATGCTAGTGTTATACACTAGTGATCCCAACTCGGCCCGCTTACGAGGCTTACTGCCCTTATGAACGTAGGAGAGCTGCACAATTACAAGTTTCAGTCTCTATGTAATACGCAAAAAACCCGTTGCGTGCTCATGGCTGCTATCCTCATTTGATATGTAAGGGCCGTCTCCATAGGCAGAGGCTGGTGGGCTGCTCTGCTGTGAAGCAGGGAGTTCTCCAAAACTTGGCAGAAGCTTCAAAGAAATAGTAAAGGTTCGACTCTGGCTTCTGCGGACGGGGTGCGGTCAGACCTGATGCTGCACCTTCTCTGAGAGGCACTGCAGAGTCTGGTAGGCCTAGGCAGTTTGCTGAGGTCTGGACTGATCCCCCAACTCTCAGAAGAGGGACTTGGGTGCAGGGCCAGCGTTAACGTGGCTGGCAGGCTGTGTTAGACGAGCATCATCTGCATTGCCCTTCAGCTGTGATTTCAGGAGACCCCGCTGGCATGTTCATTTAGCTGCAAGTAGTGGTGACTGACTTAACGTGATGTATGCAGACTAGTACTAGGGAGCCATCTGCCAGACAGCTTCCCAGCACAAACAAGACTGCTGTTTCCTATTGAGGGAATAGGAATAGAGCTCCACCTGCTGTCTGCATTTCCTATTACACCACTTTATGAATGACATGAACCACAGCTGGGCGCTTGTGCCATGTACAGTTTTAGCCAACGTTCAAAAAGCATGGGGGCGTCAGCTGATGTTCTGAGTTGCTAGTGACTGGGTAGTGTGGGCAGGAGCTCCAGATACCTGCCACTTGGCACCACCAAGGGAAAGCCTGATTTACTCACTAACACAGTAACCTGAAGCTATCACAGGCCACACCTACCAAAAGACCCAGAGCAGGTTTTGCTGCAGGAATTGTTGTTCCCAGCCAATAACAGGTAATGGGAAGAGATGAAGTAGATAATATTTTAAAATTATAGTTTCCCCTTTCCACCATTAAAAGGCCATTCAGCAGTGGAAATCATTCAGGGTCATTTGGTTCACACTCTGATGGAATTTTCCAGCACATGCAAAGAGCTGTTTTGTTTTGTTTTTAAAAATCACACACTCCCACACACTTAAGTGACATCTGTGTGGAGGAGCATAATTAAACAAGCAGTGTGTGTTACCTGCCCAAGAGCATTTCCATGCCTGATGTTACCTGCTGGCCTCATTAACATTGAATTTTCAGGTGTCCCTTTGCTGCATGTTGTCCACAACTTGACCATTGCTGATAGTTTCTCTTCTTATACTGAAAAACCTAACAATACTGAGAGTAATAAAGAGACTATTACTGAGATGCTTGCTTGGGCTGCTTCCTGTTTGCCAGGTAATAAGCGTATCCTGGGTTAATTCGACTCCAAGGTGTTCATTAGCTCTGGCTACCATTATGGTTGAATTCACAGAACACCCATAAACTCTCAGTGCAAGATGTGAACTCTGTAGTGATGGGAAGTGTTCCCCTGTTTGCAGGCAGTGAGGGCAGCAGCAAACCAAAATGCAGGGACTTGCATATTACATAGGCTGAAACTTGTAATTGTGCAGCTCTCCTGCATTCATAATGGTTCTGTCCCATTTCAGTATAATGGTAAACACCCAGCTCTAGCGTCTGCAGGCGTGGTGCTCAGGTATGCTGTGCTGCTGGCACTGTCGCTGCGCTTTCACAACGTGTTGTACAGCCTTAGAACTCCACCGTGCAAGCAGCTTGGGAGAATAGCACACCGCGAGTGTATGGGACAAGGCCAATGCAGGTGATCGTAAGGGCTGGCTGAGGCCAGAGGGCAAGCCGTATGAGGAGTCCCAGCTCCTGTCATGTGCTCAGTCTGGATGTGACAGTGAATCCCTTGGGTGTAGGGGGATGAAATAGCCCAACTCGCATGTGTGTTGCATGGACATTTTAGTCTCTATCCCACCTGTGGGCTCCAGCTGAATGGAAACTTAAGGGATCTCTTTGTAGCAGCCCTGAGTGTGATGCCAAGTTGCTTACAATTGAGAGGCATGGAAGGAGCTGGCTTGTTAACCACCCCGGCAGTGGGGGAGCCCTTGGATTACATTGTGCGGGGGGGGGAGTGGCCCTATTTTGGTTCACTACAAAGAGGCATATTTCTGTTCTGAACAGTGACTAATCTAGCTTCTCCTCCTACCTGCCTCGGGGAGGGGGGGGTGGAATCCAAAAGCCAAGAAAGCTACAGTCACCAGAAGCTGCCCTGCAGCAGTACCACACACCTGTTAGGGTTTATATGGTAGAGATTGGCACCACCCCACTCCTGAACTGTCAGGGGAACTATCTGGCATCAGCCCAGTCTTGAACTAGCTTGATCTGCTGGAAATCTCCCATGCTTCCAAACTGGCATGGAACGAGAGATAACAGAGCTGAGCTGAACGGAAACCTTTCAAAGCTGCTATTCTAAGAAGGAAGATTTGGAGCATTGCTGTGATGGGAGGCTGGGGAGAGCAGCAATCCAGAAGCTGCTTGGGCAGCAGGTAGGCTGACCAGATAGCAAGTGTCAAAAATCGGGACAGGAGGTGGGGAGTAATAGGTGCCTATGTGAGAAAAAGACCCAAAACTCCAGACTGTCCCTATAAAATCGGGACATCTGGTCAACCTAGCAGCAGGTGATATGTAAGGAGTAGGGAGCACTGCTTGTGTGCTTGCTACAAAGTGAAAAAAGAGGCATCTCAGCTAGTAGATTGGGGGCTGGGCTGGGAATCCTGACTCTTGGGTTCTTCTGGCTCTTCCACTGACTTGCTGTGTGAATCGCCCCAAATCATTTCCCATTCCCAATGAGGATAATGGTCCCACCCCTCCTTTGTAAAACACTCAGTGCCCTAGCAACAGACATTGCAAAGTATTAAAAGAAACCTTCAAAATCTCTAATTAAAAACCAAGCAGTGGCTGGGCGCATCCCTGGGCCTCTTTGCTCTCCTGCTTGCTGGAATCCAGTTGGTATATGTGACGACTTGCCTATTATTTACCACCCCTGGATCACTTCCCTGTTCCAGTGCATTAGCCACAGTTCTATAGCACAGGCTGCAAGTCAAAAACGGGCCCTGGCAAAGGTAAACACCGTAAGCTTCTTTAAACTGTGTCCTGAGCTCACATATCCTCCCCCCTCTTGGTGTGGGAGGTGTATTGAAAAGGGAAAGGAAAATGAACCCCCCAGCACTCCTAACAGCAGTAACATTATGCTTCATAATCCTGGCAAGGAACATGATCTCCCTGCACCTGGAAAGCTAGGTAGACTAGTGTGTATGGCACACGTACCTGCCAGTGCTGAGAACGTGCTGGACTGGCCTGTCCCTCCCCAGCGATGACTGCGCTACTTGTGTGTACTCTGGGGCAGCTGAGCCCAGCTCGAACCGGGCATGATGTGAAAGATCAGAGCAATGGCTCCATGTAGCTCTAGCCTAGCGTGACGCACTAGCCACCCTTGCTAGCTGTGGAGCACGGGCCATATGGAACTGAACCATTGCCGAAGGCTCACAGATTCGACGTTAGCGTTGGAGAGGGGCAGGGAGAGATTCGTTTGATCCCGTCACGAGGGCTAGTGGGGCGTGTGTTAGGACATGGTGTCTCTTTAACAACATAAAACTATCTGTCAAGTGAAAAATGAACAGTTTGAAAGAACAAAGCCCCTCACCTGAGTGATTACCCAGCTCAGAGTTTGAAATGTCACATCCCGTTCGCCCTTCTTTAGGCTGGCTGATTAATCTCTGCCTGGGCCGTGATAATAGACGAGTCAGTCTGGCTTTGGTTTATGGGCCCTTTCTGGGTCTCCTGCACTACTGGCACATGCTCCCGGGGAAGGTGTAAAGATAAACCACCCATTTTTCATCAGAAACTTTTTAAAATTAAACTTTTGCTCCTAGGTGGTAAAAACCTCATTCAAGTAGAGCTTGGGCACCGAGCTGGGGGCGGGAGTCCAGTTGAGATCTTGGTGCATGTACCGTAATGAGCTGCTGCCATAAGAGGGAGATGGTGAGTGGAGTAAAGGCTGCTGAAAACCCTTGGGCTGGAGGGTGAGGCCATTCAGAAAAAGGCATTTGACTATGAGTGTGAGGTTCTTGTTTGAGAATCATTTTGACTGCTGTGCAGGAAGAGAAGTTACAGCAGGAACGAGGAGTGGCATACTAGTCCCCAGAGAGCCGAGGGGGATGACTGATAGCCTGGGGAGGCCTGTGCTGTGAGTCCATGTCTTGCTGAATTCTGCCCTGCACTGGCTGCTCCACTAGCGCAGAGAGCTTAGCTACCTGGGAACACACATGCTGGCTGCACACCCAGACTGGCTGGGCTGCTTGTTGCTGTCTCAGGAATCGTAGACAAGCTGGCTGGCTACGTTTTTGGCTATTTCTATATACTTGTTTTATTGCTAGGTAGCAAATCTGCAATAAATTACACTCCAGCAGCTGTTGCACCTAATAAGATGCAGCGCAGCAGGATGCTTGCCTTGGTTATAATTAGACAGGGAATCGCCTTTTTCCAGCGACGCTTCCAAAGGAGTCCATGGGCCGGTTTGCCTGCGGGCAAGTGGGCATCACTCCTATTGACATCACTGGGAAGTTGTACCAGCTTGTGCCAGGCTGGCTGTAGTCCCAGGGCTGCGTTTCTAGCCTGAAACTCTAGAAGAGTTCCCACCTGAATTGCTGTACGTTGTGCCCATGTTCCATGCCAATGAAGGGATGGGTTTCAATGGCTCGTACTAAAAGGGTGTGTCCACTTGTTGGCTTTGGTGCATATTCTCCACCTGAGCTAAACTGGATGCAGAAAAGGGGAACGATCTTGTTTTGGGGTCTGATCACTCCAGCATAATGAAAACATCTGAAAATGGCTACCTGTTCTTGTTGTTCAGTTTGTCCTTCTAGTTAGAGGGAGCAAAGCTCTTTCTAGGCACAAACTAAGTTGCTGTTGCTGAGGGTCAGGCTGCTTTTGCTTTGAAATCTGTACGAATCGTACATCTGAGATCTGGGCTCTGGCCTTCACCAGGCCTCAGTGCTTCTGAGCCACATTTTCTACAATGTGCCAGCTCCATTCCCGTGGGGGGCAAAGGTTGCATTTGGCCTTTCTTTTTCCTGTGAACTGAAATTTTCTAAACAAAATGCAGAGTCCTTTCAGAGTTCCTGTTCTCTGCTCAGATCACTGCTTATTCCTCGTGCCACCATTTCAGGGAGCTGGCAGCCCTCTTGGTTAGATGTTCCTGTGCACCGTGTGGGGAGCTGAGGCTGCTGACCATTGCTCCCCCAAAGAATGTTGCTTTGCTCTTTGTGCTTCCCTTAGACTGGGGCAATCGATGAGACAAAAACAGTCTGACCAATGAAAATGATTTGAGATATCCATTGAAAAACACACACACACACACACACACACACACCCCTCAGTAGGGGAACCAGGCTCTTGTGCTCTACATTGCATGGGGTTTCTTTTATTAAAGTAGTAAGGGTCCAATACAGATCCAGCTTGTAGCGTAGGTGGGGGTGTGAATCCAGCTGAGATCTTGGTGCACACGCCTCAATGTGTTAAAACTCTGAACCAGTCCATAACCAGGTCCCTGACATTACTGTTCACGGATTGTATTCTAGACAGGCCCTATGTGGTCAAAGTCAATTTTTCTTTTTAAAATATTTCTGTTCTCTAGGGCTAGCCTAGCACCATTCGCTTTGCAAGCATGTATAGAGTTCATTATAGCAGCACTAACTCCACAGGAGGGTTATTATGGGATTGCAACTCTGTCCGCCTAAAACAAACATATGAATGGGTTGAATTCATAGGGGAACCAACAGGAGATTCCACATCCGGGTAACTTCCATTCAGATTAGGTGAAAGAGATTTTTAAAAAGGAAAAACAAACTATATTTGGGGCAGTGGGTGTTTTATCTTTATGCAGAGGATCACCTCACCCCTCTCTTACACCATGGCAGAAACGCACTGGGAACAGCAAGCACCAGCGTGTCCGTTGGTTGGTATTTCTGGAAGTAAACTTGCGAAGGGGTGCCAGACTTAAAAAAGGCACGTGGGTTAACGTGGCTTGTGTGGGATCTCAGCGAGGAAAATGGAACCGGTGTCTGTCTGTCTCTGTTCCCTGTATAGGCAGGTGAAGGCCTTTAAAAAAGATGATTTTCTATTTTAGGACATATCCAGAGACTTCAGCGGTTCCAAGTGGCTGCATCCAGCCCCATTACCTCAGAGTGTGCCCACCCAGGAGCAGAAGGAGAGGGTTTGCTTGGATGATTGTTTGCTTTTATAACAAAATATTTGAATAAGGTTGTTATAAAACAGGTCTTACTAATGAACCCAACAGGTTGGTTTGGTTTTGATGTGGGATGCTTTAACATGCTAGGAATTTATCTGGGGTAATTTCTTCTAGATGACCTGTAAAGCTTTTGTGGAGGGCCAGGATTTCTGATGCAGGAACAGGATTGATTACGCTTGTAAACAGATACTGGGAAGCTGGTGTTTCCTTCACTTGCCCAGGAGCATTCAGTGATATAAAAGGAATAAGCTTAAAATGATAATAGGAAATATTTTTCTAAACAATATCCAGTGAAACTCCCTGCCACAAGATTTTAAGGACAAAAGCTTAGTAAGTTTAAACAAGGATTGGATACTTGTATGGAGAATGAGAACGCCCAAGTTACATTAGATGCGGGAGAGGGGTTTGAAATAGAAGAGAAACCCTCCTACTTCAGGGCCTAAACTAGCCTCTAACTAATGGGGTTCGGAAGAAAATGCATTCTCCAGAGCTACAGGTGCTTGCCATGGCCTCCACTGTTTGCATGGGATCTTGAACCCCTGACTTGGCAGGTAAATTAGGGAGCTGAATGAATTTCCCTTTGTTTCTGCAAGTTATTGCCAGTATTGAAACACTCGAGTTTTGCAGTTTTCCTTTGAGACGACACATCAGTTGGACTCATGGGGAGGGCGTATAAAACAGGCTCTTTCCATTTTCCTCCCACAAACCACTGCATTTTGTTTCTTTGAAGCAGCAGAGGATCTTCTCCAAGACACAGCTCTACTAATGAGCTTTGTTACAAAAACCAACTGGGGCTGTCACTGGCTGTGTAACGTGTAAGTGGCAAAAAACATCAAATTGTGTGTGTTTGGGGGGGACCCTGGAACTCAACCCGTCCAGTCGCTATTTTGGACACATACCATGTAAACTCATACATTTTGTTGCACTTGTAGGGCTAAAATTACTCCCCAAAGTACAGTCAACCCCTCCAATAAATGTGCATTATCAAACAGAATTAACCAAGTGACTGTCCTTGCATGAGGCCTTCTTGACAAAGGGAAAATTAGCTTTTGAAACTCAGTGTCTGTTCGTGGTTAAACTGAAAAGGTTGAGCTGTCCGCTTTCCCTGAGGCCTGTTACTAATCTAATAATGGCAGGTGTGCTCCAAATAAATATTAATGGCCACAATGATAAAGCCAATTTAAGCAAATCTAATAAGAAGGACATAGTGTAAGTTGGCAGCATTTATAAGCAATTTTTCCTGAATGAAATTAAGGGCAAGAGAAATTCACAAAACCCTCCTGGCCTCCTATCGCCGCTGTCAGCAGAGGAATTCCACAGAGCTCCACGGAGACGGTGTTTAGTCTGTAGGAGGTGAAGTGCACAGCACAACAATCCTTGGTTCTTCCTGCTTTGTGTTGTGTACCAGCAAGAATGATGTTGAGATGGAGGCAGCATAACGAGTGTGCCCAGTTTTGCCTTTTAGGAGCCATAAACTAGTTCCTCTTCTTTTCCTTTTGCCTAGCGCTTTTCTCGGTGTCTCATGTAGCTGGGGAAAGGTTTGGTGATGATGGAAAAGGCCAAAGGAGTTACAGCTGCTGCAAACTAGAGCTGGTGAGACTCCAAAGGTGGCTATCTTGCACCCAACAAGATGTTCAGCTAGTGAGATTTATTGGGCACTGATAACATTTATTAGGCACTTTAGTGCTTTACAGATATTAACAATCCCTCCCAGGGCGCTTGGGAAGTAAGTATTATTGTTCCATTCTACAGTGAGAGAAACTGAGGCAGAGAGTCTATGACTTGAGCTCAGATTTAGGGGTCCCTGGCTCCCAGGCCTATGCTAGGCCAGGTCCTCCTCATGGAAAAAGTCGCTTCCTGACAAATGAATGTCTCCATTTCATGGCCAGCGCTGGCTCCCTTTGTACATGAAATTCTTGTTTGTGTTTCCGCCTTTCAAAGGCCTGCAGGGACCAGGAGGATGGTTTACAAAATAAAATAAAATAAACTGAGGCCCATAGATTTTGGCTGTCAAAGTCAGTCGTTCACAAGCTTTATTTGTGTTCTCGGTGGGAGTCGATGGCATTGTTTAGACAAATCCGTGTCCGAGAGCTGATGGGACGGAGGGGGTTGTGCTGAGCTCCCCAGCGCCTCAGCCGAACTAACAGAGCAGGAGCAGCAAGCAGCTCTGAGCATGCGCCCAGAATTACTTCAGGGCTGCACTGTCACCTGTCCGTGCCTCACCTGCTCCCCTCCCCAGTGACTGAGCAAATGGGATAGTTTCTGCTGTGTGGTGCCTCACTGACTGGCTGAGAATATCAAATCTGCTGTCTTCTGTATTAGACATAAATAGGATTTGTCTGACAGGTGAACCTTTCTCCACTTGCTTTAAGACGTGCAGAGCCTGAAAGGAGGGGAAGGAGGAGGCAGAGGTGCCTGCAAATGACTGACTGGACTTTTAGTGCCTTTTATGCAAAAAGGTCTGTGACAGCATCAGTGCTGGGGTTTCTTCTCCAGGCCCCTTTGGAACCAGACAGTGTTTCTCCTTTCTGGCAGCTAGAGAGATGGGCTGTTTAACCATGTGGCTTATGCAAACCCAGCTATGGGGCTCAGAGACTATCCCCCCACTCAGGGTAAGGTCTGTTCTGACTGTCTCCTCCACTCTGTACTTGGGTCCGAGTTGCAGTGAGTCTCTTGTGCCCAGCCCTTGCTAACCCTTTGCCAGGGGAGCCTGCTATCTGCCCAGCCACCCGTTTGCTCTGCTTGCCAGTTCACTGAGGCAAAAACATTCTCTTCAGGGGTAAAAATGGGTTTTATGGAGCTTGGGTTCCTTGAATTACATCAAACCTTGGCCAACTCTGCACCCTGTGTCTCCCTCCGTTCTTGTGTTAATGGTAGAGTTGGAGGATTCTCCTTGTATCAAAACCCTATTCTCAGATTTTTGCTTCAATGGAGCTTTTATCAATTTCATCCTAACTCCAGAGCCCCCGTTATGCACAGTAAGAGCCTAATCCAAAACCCACTGAAGTCAACAATGCACTGGGCCTTGTACAGACTGGTCCCTGCCCTCTCTCCCAGTTGGATAGACGTTAATAACAAGTGTTTTCTTTTGGCTCTGAGGTCCTGCGGTTCCCACAGAACTGGATCCAAACTGCCTGCTATCTCCCCTCTTCCATTTCTTTCCTCCTCCTTTCCGGAGGCTGCCCTCCCTGCACGTGCCCCAGACCTGAACGCAAAGGGAGGGGAGGGGAAAAACCTCTCAGGGTATTTTTGAAAATATTTTTCCCCAGTGTTTTCCTTTTTCTCTTTATAATCTGGCCAAGCGTGTCCATTCCAAGGTGAAACACATTGGATCAGTTAGTGACCTCATGGCTAAATCCAGCCTGGTGTTTTGTCTTAAGGAACAAAGCGGGGACTGGAGCCGCTTTGAAGTCATTAACTGTCCCTCGCTTTCTTTTTGTATCTAGCAACACTTTTTCCTTTGTGGCAAGCAGAGAATGGGAATACCCTCTGACTGGGTTTTAACCCTTTCCTGTCCAATGACTGGTGTATTCGGGTGTCAGAAGCAAGTTGCTACTATGTGTTGGCCACTATGCACCAAGGATAGGCTCTTCCGATGGTCTCGTCCTCATTGTGTTTGCTCCATTACTGCTGGTTACTCAGCGATGTGTGGAAATAGAAACACTATGCTCTTCTTCTCTTAAATGTATTCCTTGACCCATAAAGCCTGAGCCCGTCAGGCTGCTCCATCCTTCCCCCAGCGCAGGTTAACCCCAGGGCCTGCTTCTTTCTAGCCCAGACCTGGGCACTGCTTTCCTCAGCCCATGCTCATCCTGCTGAAGAAGGGCCTGGGCTGGCTTTTGGGAGATGATGCAGGGACACTTGGGTCCCTAGGGATAAGGGAGGGTGGCTGGTTGGTTGCCATGGCAAAAACTGCAAGAATTATTTTAGTTCATACGCTCAAAAAACACTGTGGGCCCCAGCATTGTAACACTTGTTTTCTGATGGTAAAGTGTTAGCCAGGGTGCCAGCAGAGAGAGTGGGAAGTGTCTAGTGAGAGGAAGGCACTTGCAAAGGGGAACATATTCATGGCAGGGTCTGGCATGGAAGGGGGACAGGCGAGTGTGAGGAAAAACCCTACAATCCTGGAAATCTGTTCATGCCCCTCCACCCCAACTGAGAACCTGTACACCATTGGATCCAAACCTGCAAGCAACCTCTGCCTTCCCCATGCCCCTGCCTGAACGTTTGGAGGCTACTTGGCATATAGGGGGTGGGTATGTCTGAGAAGAAAGGGCTCTCAAGGCCCAGCTGATCTTTGCAGTTGGTTCTTTGGGACTGTTGTTTTTTTTTAATCCACCTCTTCTGGGTGTCTAGCTCGCTTGCTGCTGCTGTTGCAGTATCTTCCAGCTCCTGCTAGGAACAAAGATAACAAAGCAGCACTGCTGTGACACTATGCAGAACTGTGTTTCTGTTCGAGAGGTGAATTATGGCTAATCACTCACTGCACAAACCACAGAGAGCAAGTGCAGTCTCAGAAACGGTGGGCTGTCAACAGGTGAGAGCCTGTTCCACGCAATGAGGGCTTATACTCTGAACGCCTGTAACTTGGTAACTGTTCTCCCCTGGATCCTCACCACCTACCAGCCCTGGAGCCCCTAGGCCCCTGCCTGGACAATGAAACACACCATGAACTCTGTCCTTAAATGTGCATCCTTGACAAGGAGGCTGTGAGCATAGATCTGCTTGATTGCCCATGCCCTGTCCCAACCGATACCTCTAAGGGCCAGGTGGGGAACATTTTACTGTATTAGAGGTTGCTAGTGGAAGTGTTATTTACTCCTTCTCATAACACAAGAACTAGGGTGAAATTAATAGGCAGCAGGTTTAAAACAAACAAAAGGAAGTATTTCTTCACACAGTGCAGAGTCAACGTGTGGAACTCTTTGCCAGAGGATGTTGTGAAGGCCAAGACTATAACCGGGTTCAAAAAAGAACCAGCCAGTTCCTGGAGGATAGGTCCATCAATGACTATTAGCCAGGATGGGCAGGGAGGGTGTCCCTAGCCTCTGTTTGCCAGAAGCTGGGGATGGATCACTTGATGATTACCTGTTCTGTTCATTCCCTCTGGGGCACCTGACATTGACTACTGTCAGCAGACAGGATACTGGGCTAGATGGACCTTTGGTCTGACCAATGTGGCCATTCCTATGTTCTTAACTCCTCTGAGTTTTGGGGGAGCAGTTGTCATTCTGCTGTTGCTGCCCACATAAGATGTTATCTTCCTTAGGTTTGAGTGTCTTAATGCTTTGCCTATAAATAGCCCTAAGGTGCCTGTTGCCCCAGTATCTAGATCCCCAAAGCAAGTCTAACACAAAAGGAGGAAAAGCCACAGGGATGAAACTGCTGCCTGCTGTGTGCCCAGCCAGCACTGGCTTTTCAGTACCAGGCTCTGGAATAAACGGTGAGCAAAGTTGCTGTCTGCCCTCAAATGTTTCTCTAGGTAACTGGCCAGGCGGGGCTGTGTGTTTGTGACTGCAGACTACTTGGGCGGGAGGGGCATGAGACACCACAAGCCAAGGGGCTCTTCCTCGGGCTGAGAATCAGAAGTAGCTCTGCGATATGCTCTGGGCTTTTAGTGCTCATTCAAAAAGGGACTCTCTCAACTGTGCATTTACAGGCTGACACTGACCCTGGCAGCCAGCCCCTGAGCTCTCGCCTCTTTTCAACTTACAGGCCACTTCAAGTTTAATGTGCTTCACCCTTTCACTCCCTCTGTGACTGCAGCATGTACTACAATCCCTGAAGCCATTGCTGATTTACAAAGCTGCTGGCTCAACCCTTTGAGAGGGGCAGAAATGTGCTCGCTTTCCCCAGCCCAAGCGCGGATGGGCCCCTGTCCCCTAGCAGAGAGGAACTATCACCAGCTAGCATGAAGATGTATTGTCTGACTCCATCTGTGAGCAGTGGGGCAGGGATGGCCCAAGCAGCCTGCCAATGCTAGGATGACCTTGAGAGAAAGCTGGTCTTGATGTCCTGCTGTCCCATGTAGACATGGCCTGTGAGTACCCAAGAAGCCTGGCTTTGCCTTAAGCTGCTCCGCTAATCTCACAGTTGGCAGTTGGCTCTGGAGAGAGGGTCACTGATGACAAGGTGGGCATAGCTGTGGTTCATCTAAACGTTAGTTCCCTGGGTAGTTTAAATGGCACGGGGGAGGGAATGAGGCAACAAGTCTCTCTATTTGCTTCATGTAACGTCC
Organism: Trachemys scripta elegans; assembly: GCF_013100865.1. Taxonomy (NCBI): domain Eukaryota; kingdom Metazoa; phylum Chordata; order Testudines; family Emydidae; genus Trachemys; species Trachemys scripta. The sequence continues at coordinate 33,514,809 of NC_048311.1, forward strand.
CCCGTGTTCCAGTGACCAGCTGCTGCCGTAGCTTCTCCTGCCCCCTCCTCCAGGGAGCCGTTGATGCAAGTACAGTTCTCGAAGGGGCCTTTGGTTGCTATGTGTGGGGAGGCAGCGGTTTGTACGTGGTGGGAGGTGCGCAGCTTTGTTCCAGTGTGAGCCAGCCTCTTGCTTGTCTTTCAGCTAATAGGACAGTGGGGATGGGGAGGGGTAGCTGGCAAGGAGCCAGGATGGAAGCGTTGATGCTGGGTCTCCCAGGGCTCTGACTGGGGCCTGCTCAATGACGCAATGGCAGCCGTGAGTTACGGGGGCTGTGCTGTTACTGCTGTCTAATTAAATAAGCAATTGGGAGGGTCAGCAGGGCACCTACCCTTTCCCCTTTCTGCCCTTCTAGGAAATATGTAAAGCACATACACCATGACAAGAGGGAGCAGCCTGCCTCGGGGTGCAGGTGCTACGTAACAGCACGTGGACCCAGGGCCGGTGCTACCATTAAGGCAAACTAGGCGGTTGCTTGGGGCGCCAAAAAGCAGTGCCCCTAATTTTTTTTTTTTACAGTGTTCCGCGCGGTCGCCGCTCCACTTCTCCTGCCTCCCAGGCTTGCAGCGCCAATCAGCTGTTTGGCACCGCAAGCCTGGAAGGGGAGGAGAATTAGAGTGGGGGCGGCGTGCTTGGGGAGGAGGTGGAGCATAGTTGAGCTGGGGTTGGAGCTGCTGCACGGCTCCCGGGGAGGTGTCGTGGGGGGGGCTGCCGCAGGGCTGGGGGAGGGGGGGCGCAAGGTCGAAGTTTCACCTAGGGCGTGAAACTTCCTTGCACCGGCCCTGCGTGGACCCAGACCAGACCTTAGTCTGTGCAGGGCTCTATAGGCAGTAAAATATAAGGCTGCGTCCCGCTTCTTCTCCTTCCAAGGGCAGACCCCTGTCCAGCTGCCTGCCTCGGCAGCCCCCCCCCTCCCATTTCAACCCCTCAGGACAGGGAGAAATCCCTCCCTCTCCTCTTTGTGAGTTCCTGCCCCTGGCCTGGGCGGTGAGAGCGCAGGAGCTGCCTCTGCAGGTGCCAGCGGAGGGCAGGTAGGGAATTCATTGCTGGTGTCCGAGTCAGACCTAATGTATTGTTTGGGAGACAGAGACTCCTAGGAGTGCAAGGCTTTAGGGGGTCTTGGGAAGGACAAGGTTAGTCAATTACTGCAAATGCTTTCTCAGAGCAAACCCCCCAAGTAACCGCAATTGGTTCAGGGTGGAGCTGGACACCCAGGCTGCAGGCAAGGGTCAGAGCGCTAGGCACTTACACTGTGGCGCATAGCGAAGCTAGGGGGAACCTGTGTAGTGCTGCACCTGGCCAGCAGGAGGAGTCTGTGGGAAACAAATACTAGGCTGTATTTATTTATGGCTCTTTAGGTGAGCAGGAGGTGTAAGGGTGGGGCCTCCTGTAGCCTCTGCAGCTGCTGGACTCTGTGCACTAGAGTGCCGCGCCTCTGCCCACAGCCTCCAGACAGAACACCCAGCGTGGGCATGTGCAGTGTCCATCCTGCCACCTGCACTGGCCAGTCCTCAAGCTGGCTCCACCACCCCAGCTCCCAGGTCAGGAAACCAAGATTCCCAGACTTTGGAGAGGGCTTTGTGTTTGCAAGCGTTCAGCAGCAACTGGTACCCTGGTAACTGCCCAAACCCAGCCTGGCCTTCAGGCCTTATGCCAGGGGTAGTAAATCTGCCCCATTTCTAGTCACCTTGCACTCCTGCAGTCTGAACCACAGAAGGGCATTTAGCAGGTCGGGCATAGCTGTGGTGATGACTTACTGCAGGCTGAGCTGAGGAGGGGCTCCATTCCAGCCAAGACATGCAAGTATCCCAGCTCTGTGCTGGCCCAGACTGGACAGCGGGGCTCTGTGCTGCCAGACAGAGCAGCCCCTGCTGGGCCTCAAGTGGCATTTAATCACTAAGCTGCCAGCTCCTTGCAAAGAGCAATGCTCAAAGGCCGCTGAGGCTCCTCGGAAGAGGCACTGAGTTGGAGGCAAGGCCCCAGTCTGCCTAGCACTGGTGGCTGATCAGTACGGGGTCCCCATAACTTTGTTTCCTGGAGGAGGGATTGATGCAGATGTCCCAGATGAGTGGGACAAAGGAGCTGCTTCCTCAGGCTGGAAAGATAATTCTCTCCCCCACCCTTTTTACTCCCCACCCACTCCCACTCTCCTCCTGGGCACCAGCTGCTGCTTGATGAAGTCAAGGCAACACTGACACATGCTGCAGGCCTCACTCCTTCGCCCCCCTGCCCCATTCATTCAACGTTGCTGTCTCTGTGTTGTCTGCTGTTGGAGGAAAGGGTTAAAACACAGCCCCAGAGAGAGGCAAGGGAATTCAGCCACTGTGGCAGGCAGGAGATGTGCAGGTGAGCCAGGCCCATAACACACACAAGCTGCAGCACCCAGGCAGTGGAGTGGGAAGGAACTGGGAAGCTTTGTGGAGTATTGGAAGCTGGGGCCTTGGAGGAGAGTTGGGGCACATGGGCAAGAAGTGGCACTGAACCTCATGAGGCTGGGTGGGTGAAGGGTGCATAGGAGCAACATAGCTCACACCCTTCCCTGCCCCCCACAGGTGCAGAGATTGAGGCCAGGCTGCAAATTCTAGCCTCAAAGACTGAAGGAGCCTGTTCCTGTTTAGCACTGATGAGAGGGCCTAACTCAAGAGGGTGGGAGTGTGAAGTCCTCTATGTCCACAATGGGCCGCAGGAAAGCAAGCTTACTCCACACCGGGTCCTGCCAGTGCAGGGGCAAGCAGTGAGAAGGCTGATCTGTCTCTGCCCAACTTCTGCCTCCAGTAGGAACAGGACTAAGACAGACTCATCTACTGCAGCCACCACACCATTGTCAGCTGGCCCTGACTTCAGACCCTCCCCTCCTGGGCCAGATGTCAGCCCGGAGCCTAGTGAGGAATGACTGCTGAGCGTATTCCCAGCCCCCTGGCATCTTCTGTTCCCATCTTTTTTCCCTGCTACCCCCATCTTCCCCAGCAGTCATCCCAGGGCTGGCGTCTGCCTGTCATTTGTTTGGCCAATTCATCCGCCTGAGCCTAGTTATTGTCATCGAACTAGGTGTGAATGGCTGTCAATGGGCCATGGCCCAGCCCTCCCTCCACAGATTGCCCCCACGTTATGTTACAAGGACAGTCTGGGGCACCTAAAATACTCCACTAATGGGGCATCATGAGGGCAATGAAAGCGCTGTGGTGGAGGGGATGATCCCCCAGCCCCTTGCCGTGGGAGCAGAGCGGGAGGAGAATCGATTAGACCTGCATACCCTGACCTTTTTGTTCTTGAAAAATTGCTCTTCAGCAGCTCAGGCAATAAAATGTAATTGATTCAGAATGAACAAGGATGAAATTTGTGTCACAGGGAGGGAAACTGTCAACTGTAAACGGGTGATGTTGCCGCCACGCCAGGGAGAGCCAGGACGGAGCCTGCACAGGCCAGCCCGAACCAGGGTCTGCGCCAGGGGCGAAATGGCCTAACGCGTCCGAGGTGAGGTGACTTGTCTGCAGGGAAGTAGCCTGGCTCAGGAGGGGGCAAGGCGGTGCCCCGCTCGGGCACAGTGCGGTGTTGCCACTTTACGAGGAGGCAGCAGGTGGAACGTTGGCACCTGAAGATTCCATGGCAGTTGGAAGTGGCAGTTGGCCGGAGGGAGGGAGAGGGGGAGGGGAGCCTCAGCCCTGGCCCAGTTTGGGGGGAGGGGTAGCGTCCCCTCCAGGGCAGAGAGATAAGGGCAGATGCGTGGGGCAGATGCGTCAGCAGAGCCCCAGTCTCCAGGAAACGGATGGGGCAGCCCCAGAGCCTGCTGGAGGAAAGAGGGGGTTTCCCCCCATCGGCTGCTCAGTGCTTACCAGAGCAGAGCTGGGGATTTACCTCCACCCGGCGTCTGCCAGGGCTGGGGATTTACCTCCGCCCGGCGTCTGCCGGAGCTGGAGGGATCTGAGCCTTGCTGGGGCATGAGGCACGATCCAATGCGCGCTAGGGTGACCAGATGTCCTGATTTTATAGGGACAGTCACGATTTTTGGAGCTTTTTCTTACATAGGCACCTATTACCCCCCCACCCCCGTCCCGATTTTTCACACTTGCTATCTGGTCACCCTAGTGCAGTCTCACCGGAGCGGCTGCCCACTCGGAGCAAGGGGCCGTCTTGCCAGTGCACCAGGCAGGTCTGACTCAGGAGGCACCGGGGGAGCAGATAGGAGCATGGGGATCTTTTCACTGAATCACTCTTGTGGCCAGCGCTGCTGCCCTTTAAAGACTCATTTAGGAAGTCAGGCCCTATGGAAATATAATGGGATAATCAACAGCCTGTGTTGTTGCTGGGCTTAATTTAGCGGGCTGGCCATTCGGGCAGCGACGTAAACAGTGTGACACTGCGTAAGCAGAAGCCCAGGAAAGAGATGAATCAGCCCTGAGCCCTCAGCGGAGGCAGGAAAGGCTGAGCTGGCACAAGCAGATAGATGAATTCACCTGCTCATCCGGGCCCGGGAGATGTTAGATACTGGCAGGGAACAGTTTACCAGTATGCCGTTTGCTTGTTTAAGCCCAGATCTAAAACTGCTGTAATTGGTTTTAGTGCCTCCTTGGGATATTAAACATTTCCATTACCAAAAAACAGGGCACTCGAAATTAAGAGTTAGGAGGCCCTGTGGGTGTACAGATTAGTACACAATGTTCATTGGATATGTCCAGTGTGTGATGTTCAGGCTGCGTCCCAGAGAATAAGGCAAATAGTTTGTAAAAGTAACTACTCGTTTTGACTGGGAACTGGTATCAGGTACAGTTCATAGACCCATAGACGTGAGAGATGGGAAGTGTCTCTTATTGGGGTGTCTCTCCTTGGGCTAGGGCAGGATCACTTTCTAGTCTTTTGTCAGGCCCATTAAAAATGTCCCAGGCAATGGGTTTCCAACCTTGCTTTTCGGGGAGACAGTCTGATTCACCGCACCAACAGGAAGCTTTTCTCATGTTCAGGCTGAATTTTTCTTTCTTAGTTTAATCCCATTGCGCCTACTGGTACCCACCCCTGCACCACCCTAAAGAATTCCTTTTCCTCCCTGCTGTTGATCTTCCTTACATACTTTTAGACTACTCTCATTTCCCCAATCCCCATCCTTAGTCATCAGCTGGCCAAGCAATAGGAATGTAGCTAGTCAGAGCTTTCCCCATAAATCACATTTATCTACTCATCTCTGTTGCTCTTTTCTGGATTTGTCTCTCCGGTTTGTCAATGGTTAAACCAAAGCCACACGCCCAGGGACTATTCCTTCCCTTCTCTTCAGCCCAAAATTGTACTGCCTTTTGGTTTCTTTTCTGTCTTTTAGATAAGGCAGGGTGTGTCTGTACAGTGTGCACCAGACTGAAGCCCTGACCTAGTCTGGGCCTTTTATTTGTATTACGGCAGCACCTAATTAATATCTATGATTTGTAAGTACGTGTACCATGCTCATCCCCATAGCATCTACAAACATATCACATTCCAAACCCCTGCCTTTATCTTTCACAGCCATTCCATTTCCTGCTCCCTACATTTCTCCTTCCCAATCAGTTTTTGAATTTCAGATTATTCTCCCCACATGGATTAAAAGCATTTTCCCAGACTGCAGCCCATTTTGCTATTTCCTTCCCAGGTTATCAGGCTGTCTTGAGCTCTTTCTTTTATTTCTATTTTGGTGTTTGCAACAAATATCAATTGTGTACCAGCAGAAAATATCCATAGTGTACTGTATGAGACCACTCCCATGCCATTGAAGATGTTAAATGAGAGCAGGCTACCTTTTATGGGTCCTGTAGAACATACAAGAAATTAATCCAATTGCCTTCTTTGGAAATGTAACAGGGTCCTACAGAGTTCAGTGGAAAATGAGATCCTGTCCATATTTTTTCTTAAACTATTTTGTAGAATTCTATTGAAGGTATGTAATTCTCTAATGCCAGAGGATGGGTAAAAGAACCTACACTAAGGTTTATCATCTTCTGTTAAATTGTGTAGGACTTTTCTATAAAGGTAATGCTGATCCATACAGCTTCTCCACAGCCAACACTCCCAAATCAATACTTAGCTGTTGAATACCCATTTCCCTTTGTAACAGCCCTTCCATGACAGGGCCCCTCCTCAAGCCAATCTGAATTACTTTGAGAAATAAGAGTTAGGGAGACTCCGTATCCAGCGCTTTAGTGAACTCCAGTTAGATCCCAGTTCCTGTGCTCTGCTGCATGCACACACTAGCTATTTCCTCACAGGAGGTCATGGGCTTGGCATCTTGCTATCACTCTGGCCTCACCTATGTAAGCCTGTGATGTGGAAGTGGGACAAGTGCAGGGAACTGAGTCAGGGAAGCTGGGTTTTCTCTTCCTAGCTTTGTGACTTCCTTTAAGTGTGATTTATGGGCAAGTCACATAAGTGTTCTGTACCTCTGCTTTCCCCTCTGTAAAATGGGAATAACAGTGCACACCCCCTCCTGCCTCAGGGACAAGAGGGAGGCTTATATAATACTTGCAAAGTGCTTTGAGATCCTTGGCTGAAAGACACCACACTTGGGCACAGTATCCTTCTGATTTAAGTTTACTCTTTAACAACCAGGCCGTTTCCATGATGAACAACAGCTTTGTGGAGTGCTGGGCATGTATGCAGTGTTGTTGTAGCCATGTCAGTCCCTGGATATTAGAGACACAAGGTGGGTGAGGCAGGCCCTATCTTTTATTGGACTAATTCCTGGTAGTGAGAGAGACCAGCTTTCGTGCTGACAGGTCCCAGTCTCTGAGGAAGAGTTCTGTGTCCGCTTGAAAGCTTGTCTCTCTCACCACCAGGAGTTGGTCCAATAAAAGATATTACCTCACCCACCTTGTCTCTCTAAACCTGCTCTTGGGCAGAGAGATGCAGTTACTTTTAAACTCCACTAGATGTCCTCTATCAGTAACTCCTCTTGTTCTACATGTTGTATTTCAGGACCTTAGCTTAGCACCAGTCCCTCCCCCACCTCTTGCCTTTTATGGTCCTAACGCAGCAGTGGCCCAACCATGGGCCATTGCAGAGGTATGCTGCTGAGGCGTGTTGAAGAGAGACCCTTCCCCCTTTCTGCTTATTCCATCCTGCTCTGCTATTTCTAAACACCGCAATATAAGACCTGCAAAGAGTGATTTCCGGCTGGGGACGGCTCAGGGCAACTTCTTGTGGCTCGGGCAAAGTGAGATGTTTCCTAGCTCTGGCTAATTCAGCAAGGTTCCCACTCTGACAGCCATCTCACCCTTTCTCACCTGGGAGAGCTGCTGTACCACAAGGCACCTAGTTCCGTTCCCATCCGTGGTGACATGCAGGATGTACAGGAAGCATTAGAGAGTCTGCATAGCTGCCTTTCTCTCCCTTCCTGCACTTGTTTGCTAGTGAGATCATGCTCACAGCACCTGCTAATCAGCTCCATCACAGAGATTTAGTGATTAAAGGCACAGTGCCTCTTCACCCGTCACCTTCACCCTTCCAAAGCTGCAGAGTCCTTGGACAAATCTAATGCCACCCTTTGCCTCTGGAGTGACACAGCATGGCCTGAGAGGAGAGGCATGGTGCAGCAAAGGCACAAATGCCCATCTTCTTCACTCACATTAATCCAAACGAACAAGCAGTAAAAGGTCATGCCAGGAGGCACTGGAATAATTGTAATGCAGCATGATTCGTTCATGTCCCCATCAGTCCTCCACACAGTCCAAGAGGCAGAGAAGCTGAGCACAAGGGGATGATTGGTACTATCTCTAGGATTGGGGATGTGTTAACTACACTATTAGAAACCCCAATCCCAGGCAACTCCAGGAACAGGATCGCCTTCTGTGGAACAATTTTGTTTCCTTCCTTTTATGCTGTCTGAAAAGAATAGTTGGCAATTTTCAAGTAACAAAAGCCCAACTCCAATCGATGCAACGGAGCTACCCTTTCTGAGGCACGGCGGTGTGAAAAAGTTGTGTTTATCTGAAATTGTGCATTCACCTAGAACATTTCTTGACAGCCACAGTCAATACAACAAAATAATCAGTTGCAAATCAAACTATTCTGCTCAGTGAGTTTATTTTTGTAAATTATAGAAATTCTGACAAATCTACAAAAGCTGTTTCTTTTTACTTGTCTGGCTGTTAGCTGCTAGGAGAAGATTAATATCTGATGGCATCATGGTCATAGGTCAAATATTAGACCTTATCACAGATTCAAGGGTAATTACCTTTCCAATGGCACAGAGCACCACCCACAATGCCTAAGAGCCTAGAAGGAGTTCAAGGCTGGCTACCTCTAGCTGGAGAATCCTAAACTATTGGACAATATATGAGACAAGACCGAGTGTTTCCATTTAGTGTGTAGTACAAACTAGTCACTTTGAACATTTGGCAAAACAAAATGAAAAACCCAGGAAACAAATACCTTCTCCAGTACTAGTTTCTTGAAGTGTGAGGCCAGCCCAGCACCTGGAAACGCATGGAGGCTAGGTCCATCAATTGCTATTAGCCAGGGTAGTTATGGATGCAACCCGATTCTCTATGTGCACCTAAACCTCTGACTGCCAGAAGCTAGAACGATCTGACAGAGGATGGATCACTGGATAAAGTGCCCTGTTCTATTCATTCCCTCTGAAGTACCTGGTCACTGTTGGAAAACAGGCTTCTAGGCTAGATGGACCATTGGTCTCACCCAATATGGCCATTCTTATGAAACCAGGAGACCCCCCCTGGAGGGTTCATTACATGCCACTAGCTGTCTGGGGTTTGGTTATGCTCACCCATCTCAAAGTTAGTGTGGTTTATCACTCATTAGTGAAGGCCAAAGATCACTGCACAGAACTTCTGTTACTTCTGTTAGTCTTAAAGGTGCCACAGGACCCTCTGTTGCTTTTTACAGATTCAGACTAACACGGCTACCCCTCTGATACTTGCACAGAACTGAAATCCCCCACTCTTGTAGGGTGGCTTCTTTACAAATCTGCCTGAGGGCTCTCAGCTAATGGGTTGGAGTTGGAGTTATTTTCCACCGAGGAGGTGTGACTGAATCTAACTGGGGGAATATTGATGTTCTACTGAGGAAATTCTTCCCCTGATCGATACTGCGACAGAAGTGCACCCAAGGCCTCTATTGAAGTCCTAACATTAGTTTTCCTGAGTTCATCTGCCTGCTCTTGCAAATTTTCAGCATGGTGTGGTCCTTGGAGCAGGAGAGGGAGTGAAAAGAAATGGGGAAAAGCCTGGCTTGATTGTCTGCTCCATCTACTGCAACAAGAGAAGTATTCAACTGAAAACCTCTGCTTGTACATCTATTTCTAAAGATGGAGCAAACAACGTTGAGCTCCGACACCTTCAGCCAGAGCCGACTCTAGGTTTTTTGCTGCCCCAAGCAAAAAAAATTTTGGCTGCCCCCCACCCCAGCCCTGGGCTCTCACCCCCCCCCCACCAGTGCCCTCCCCCACTCGCACCCCCTGCTGCCCTAGCCGTGGGCACTCTCTCTTCCCTCCCCCTACCCACACCCCCTGCCAGCCCAGCTCTGGGCTCTCCCCCTGACCCCGACGCACTGCTGCTGCCAGGGCCGGCTCTAGGCTTTTGCCACCAGAAAAAAAAAAAAAAAGATGGCCGGAATGCCGCCCCTGAAAATGTGCCGCCCCAAGCACATGCTTGGTTTTCTGGTGCCTAGAGCCGGCCCTGCCTTCAGCTCAAGTAATCTGAGGAGACCGTGACCTCTTACTGCTGGCCATAAATCCTCTGAAAGTAGAACCTGAGTGAGTGAGCTGAATGACTCCCATGTTGCAGTCACACTCCTGGCCTTCACTTCCCTTGTTCTGCATGGGCAGCACTCTCCCTACATGCCACTAGCACATTATGATTTTGGAGACTGTTTGGAATATTTTAAGGAGAAATCATTTCTCTCCCTTTGCCTGACAGGACGTATTTCTAGGGCTGCCCAGAGAAGGTCTCTCCAGCTGCTGGCTGTGGTGAGGAGGGCAGGTCCAGAACCTCTAGCACTATGCATACTCTCTGCAGCTTTTCCCTGGTTCAGATGGGAAAGCTGCTTGGGCTAGCTCCTTTCACACGTTTTCCTGAATCTTCCCGAATGCCATAAACATTCACAATGAGCAGACACATCAAGCAGAACAAAAGGTCCAGCCAATGCAAGATCAGCTGCCTTCCTACAAGGTGACCTCTAGCTTACCCAGAAGTTATGGGCTGGATGCAGGAATCACTTGGTGAAATTCTGTGTTGTGTTCTGCAGGAGCTCGGAGAAAATGATCAAAACAGTCCTTTCAGGGCTTAAAATTGCTGTCTTTGTGAATCCTGCTGGGGCAGTCAGAGAACATTCCTTGGCCAGGGTGAGTGACCTGCTCAGGGTGTCTCTGAGCTGCAGCGAGCTGTCCTGAACACTACATCTCCCAACTCATTTGAGGTTTTTTTAGTGAGGGTGAAAGTCAGAGCTGCCTTTGAGGGTGACACTCTCATTTACACAGACAATGACCTCACATTTTCAGCATCATGCTCAGCTGGTGTCTCTGAAAACGGGGCTCACCAAACCTGAAAGTGGAGCGGAATGTGCAAAATCTCTCTGGGAAAATAGCATCAAATTTGCTAAAATAGCAAAAATATCACAAAACTGCCAGGAATGTAGCAAAAATCCCAGCAGTTAACTGAGTTCCTCTTCACCCAAAGTTCCAGGGCTATCTCAGGTTATGTCCTGAAGTCATCTGGAGCAGGGGCAGGCACACCCAATCTGGGGTCCACATCAGGCCCTCTAACAATGGCATGGCTGGAGGAGTTGGTCTTGCCCATTTCCAGAGCCCTAGCACTGCAGCAGGAGTGGGAGGTATGGGGAGATTGATTGTTGGGGGGACCTCTGCGATTGCTCTTGGTGCTGGAAGAGGCAGAATTGGGATGAGTTTAAAATTTGCAGAGGGGGAGACCCCAGGAAATGAGGTATCTCACTCACTGCCTGAGAGACAGCTGGAGTTCCCAGAACCTGCTCAGCATCCCCTGGGGAAACCAGAACAGCAAACGACAGCCTAAAAATAGCTGACCAGGGCATATGTACTCATGACAAAATGAGAACTGAAAAGAGATGGTCTAGAAGCTTTCCATGGAACAGCCCCCCAGCCCAGCCCTTTGTCACTGAACACTTCAGACTAAGCTTCCATTGAATTGTGTCACGTAATGAAGGGAAGGATCCTTCCACTCACTCTAGGACAAGCATTTCTTTCCTTTTTAAAACCAAAATCCTTGGTTTTTTTCACAAGCTTCCCCTTCCTAAAGTTAAATTATCTGCTATGCACAGTCCAGCTCCAGGACTTTTCTCAGGGATCCCTCTCCAGGGTGTTCCCAGCCTTGCAGGGAATTAGGGATGTCTGATCTCTCTATTCCAGGGCACCCATCACTGTGTTTCAAGTGCCAATGTTATCCAGCCATTACAGACTAAACCCTTTTTACAGAGGGTACCTCATGGAAACCATAACATTGCTCTGTTGTGAGAGAATCATGTTCCTCTCTCCTCTCTTCCACCCGCCCCCCTTCCCTGGTTTGTTCTTCTCTGGGACATTCACATGGAAATAATATCTTTGTTTATGCAAATTCCCTCTGCTTGTGACATCATCACCAGCATCAGAGAAATCACTTGTGATGTCAAGCACAGAGGATTCTGACCTAAGCTGGAGGAGCAAATGAACTCCTAAGAGACACTGTTTCCATACAGATATCCATAGGAATGAAAACCCAAGAGAAGAGAAGTTGCAGATGCTGATGGATTTCCAGAGAGCCCAAGCAGAATTTAACAGGCAGTTTTGGCCCAGTCGCTGGTCTCCACTGAGGTATCAAAGTTCCCCAGAGCCAGTGGCTCATCAGGCTGATGCAATTAAAGCACATGGATTTCCTAGCCAATGGTACGCAAGGGAGCGATGTGGTCAGCATCACATCTGCTCACCTTTCACTGCCGCAACGCAATGCAGCAGGTACCCACTTTGCAGCTTGCTGAACTGGAGATGGCCTATCAGTGTGAGATGCAAACCCACACTCTTCAGAATTGTAGTCAAGCACCTTAACCACTCAGCCACCGCACCACGAGGCTAGGAGCACTCTTTAGTTGTTAGGTCTGTCGGGTTTAGCTTTCCCCCCGCCCCTTGTGGTTTTTACCTGTTTAAATGGAAGCTTTTTCCTTCTACAGACTCTCCACCTTAATACTTAATGTGCAAGAACCCTTTGTTTGATTTTGAGGCATCTTATGCAGACTGTCAGCTCCAGGGTGGGAAGGGGCTAGATCACCAGTGTTGTGTGCTGCAGAATCACAAAGCACCTACCTGGATTCCCTTAGCAAATGCTTAACTTTTATATAAACAAAGACTGGTATTTCAAGGAGGGGCAAAGATCAAAGCATCCAGTCTAACCAGCTCAGAGACCAGCATGCTTCTCACTAGTCATTCTCACTCTGGACTTCCGTGCAGCTGGCTCTAGACTAATCAGTTAAATACAGGTGTTGTCTAGATCATTAGTTGCAATAATGTAGCATATTTTTGTCTGTTCCTGGGCTCTTCTAGCCGAAGGAGTAGAGCCTGGTTAGCATCATGCTTAACCCATAGTCATGAGACGTGGAGATTATTAACTGGTTAGTTAGTGGATTTAAATGGTGTGCAAATCACACTTCTAACTGCCAGGCCTGGGGCTGCAGATGAGATGCTTCCAGTGCCGGAATGAACTGTCATGGGAGGTGCATTGTGGACAGTCGGCTGTTTACCAGCTTCCTAAAAGAACACGCATACCCCACGGAGGAGGAAATGTGGGAATTAAACTCTAACTTCCAGATTCTGGTTTAACCAACCCTTAATGCTGGTTTAGGGGAGGAGTGTTGAGGCCAGAATCTCCCACGTTCCACTACAAAAACAGAAACCCACCACCCACTCCCAACACTTACACTTTCTAATAGAGTTAATGGAGCTGGCCTAAGCAGCTTTATAAGAGAGAACTTTCTAGCGACAGTGTGATGCACGGAGGGCCGCTGGCGCCAATGCACCCAATGATTCTTTCCAAAACCTCGGAAAACATAAATACTTGATGTAATCCACTGAGAGGATAAAGCTTCAGGGCAGTTCCTGGGCTGGTGAAGTCATGTTGCAATCAGCCGTGCACAGGCGCTGGCTGAACCTGTGATGTGATGCTTGAGAGAGCTAAGTCAGCGGAAGGAAGCTGGCTGGGCTCGCGCTCAGCAGAATGCTGAAAGGAAAGGCTGGTGGGGAGCTGCATTGCTGGCTGATTCAGGTGCAAGGAGGAGAGAAACTGCCTCACCACAAACCAGAGTGCTTGCTTCCTCCCTCTCTCTGCAAAGAGAAAAGAATGTGCACATGCAGGGAACTCCCCTACCCCTACATTTACATTGACTGTGAGGTTTATGCCTCCCTGGCACCCCCTATTGGAAGTAGATGGCATGACCCAAAGAATTCTGAAACTGGGCAGCAGCATTTTTTAATAACATCAAATGGTTCTGTCTTGTGAATGAGGCAACACCCTCTAATTCCATTCGAGAGAACCCTACAATCACTATCTTTTAGGGCAATTGGAATCATCCCAGAATCTTCCACTCAGGCCCATTGACATTGTGTGCCTGGATCAAGGGCTCTTCTGGCTCTTAACAGAGTACAGAACTTGAACCTGAATCTGAGCCCAAGTCTGGAAACCAGCTTTCTTTAACATCCCCTCCTACAATCTAACACCATAGAGCAGCCCAGCTTATTGCATGCCATAGGACTTCCCACCACCTCCCCCCGTATACCGGAGCAGTCCACTCTCTGTAATTGTGAACTGTCTTACATTTCCTCTGCACCTTTCATGCAGAAGGATCCTCAGGTGTTTTAGGGACTGGAAAAACTGCTAAAAAACAATGCTCAGGGACCACTTCACCTCTGAGATGGAGTGTGGCACCGCTTTATTAGTCATGTAGCCACACAGCATGACAATGAAGGGAAGAGAGTAAAGAAGAATTGAAACTGCAGGGAGAATACAGAGGCTCTGAACAGAATTCCGTGAGATGCAGCTGGGCCAAGCCACAAGCGCCAATACATCAACTCTTAAAGGACAGGGAATTTCTGATGACCACAAGAGGTGCTCAGGCCCCAGGTTTGCAACTTTTCCAAGAGATGGCAACCGTTGTACAGTCAGTGCCCAGCGCTATGCTGGGGCATTGGCATTTGTAGGAAAGAGCATCACCAACTGACTCACCCAACCACTTCCTGCAGCACCAATGTGTCCCATGGAGGTTTCCTCATCCAGAACTGGCTCCGTCCAACCCCATAATAATAATTTGGTTTGTGTTTCTGTTATCTCAGCAATGTGAGGTCCCGTCAATGGGAGAATTAGAAGAGTCTGCTCTGGGTGGCAGAATGTTACTCGTGCTGTATCTGATATATGACTTGTCAGCTACAGCCCAAGGGCTGTTGTCTCCCCTACCTGGCAGTTGCAACTGTATCTGTTGTGCAGGCCAGTTGTGTATTTTATTGTGTATTTATATTCCCAGGGCCCCAACCATAATCAGTGCCCTGTTTCACAAACATAACTAAGCATTTTAGCGCCCAGGGTGAGCAAGCATATTTGTGCCTCCTTCAGGGTTTGGGTTTTTTTTGTTATTTTTCTGCCCCCGCAGCTGCCCCACTTGCCCTGCCCTAGTTACGGCCCTGCCTATTGTGCCAGGTGCTGTACAAGCCCGTAGGAAGAGAGCATCCCTATCCTGAAGAGCATGCCCACGGCTAGGGGAGGGTGATGGTTGGTGCCCCTAGATGGTGTATGTCCCTGGAGAAAGCCCCACTCTTCAGTTCTAGGACAGGGTGAGCCGTGGTGTCCCCCAGCGGGGCCTCATGTTCACTCCCCCCCACTACTGCCTGGGGCTCCTGCTGGGAGTGAATCTCTTATGCTGTTGTTGTACCTCCTTCCTTCCCAGCCTATCTCCTGTTCCCATCCCACTCCCAAATCTGCTGCGCGTCTCCCTGGCTAAGCACAGGCTTTTCCGCTTTATTTTCAGTCTTAGTAATAAATAAATAAATATCTGCACTTCAATAGCTTAATCAACCATCTTGGCTCCCTTACAATTGGGTCAGGCCTGGGATTGACTGAGGACTCGAAGTCTAATCCTTCACCTGCCTGTGAGGGAGGATTTGCTTGTGTGGGTGGGAAGCTTTAGAAGTTTGTGCACATGACTTGAAAGCACTTCTGCTCAGCTGCATTCCTGTGGGCCCTGCCTGGAGACACACAGTCACCGAGACGTACCTCACTGGATAACACATTGAGCACCCCACTGTAATTCACCTGCCATGATTTCCTAAAGCATGCTACCTCGAGGAGGAGCCCACAGCAACAACTATGCTGATTTGCTGGTATTGGAAGACAAGAGGGACTTGTGGGAGTGATCTCCCTGGTCATCCGGTCCCTGAGTTTTAATGAGACACTAGATAGACTTAGGCACCAGGTTCCACGGGGCTCTAATGTCCCAGGAGAAATGAACATAGGGGTTTGGCCTACTCCCAAGAAATGTTTGCCTGTATTGTAGAACAACTGCAAAATTCAGTGAGATTAGCAGTCTCTGCTCAGGAGAGGCCCAGGTCTGGAATAGCAGGCAATGCTGCAAGTCGGGAGTGAGCTGCATAAGCAGAGCTGAATGGGAGTCCGGATCTAGGAGTGTTGCAGGAGGATACACTTTAAAAGTGCTTGAGCAAGAGTGGGGGAGGTGGGTCCAAGTTTCACAGCAGTTGTAACAGCAGCAAACATTATAGGCAAGGCTGAGATGGTGCTTTCATTCTTTAGACTGTTTCTTGAGGGGCTGAAGTTTCCTATGTTCAGTATCAGCCCAAAGGTGACATTTTAAAAGAAAGTTTGTATAAAATCAGCTCAATCTCTTTTGAGCTATGGGTACCAAAGTGTGAAAGTAACACCTTTGGTGTTGTGTATGCACAGTTATTAAGAGATACAAAACCCTATTTGGAAATATTATTAGCTGTCATTGATACGGATGAATCTTCAGTATCTTGTAGACCCTGCGCCTGCAATTAGACCTCTGTGGATATGTTTGCAAGCTCAAGGCTTTGTTTGTACTAGATGGAATATCTTAGTTTGCCTGCATGGAATATGATGAAGACCTAGGAGGTCTGTGCTTTGACTACCTTTCTTAGGAGTAGTTTGTCAATTTATTTTGGAAAATAGTGTGTGATAAGAAGCAGAGCTTTGGTGTTTGATGCTATGGTGAAAGATTTTGCCTTGCTGCCTTTGACCCTTCTCTTTTGATGAGAAATGTGTTGAGTGTTCTCAGCCTGGCACCTAAGGGGAAAGTGAGCTGGGTGAGGGAGAAAGCCCTAGCAAGTGACAAGGAGAGACAAGGGGGATTTTACTTTCTAAGCCTTAAACTGGTGGAGACAATGAAGCATTTCACAATCCCAAAGGGATCATTTCAGTTTCTTTCCCAGATCCCTCAGAGTTAACACACTAGGCGGCCAAGGGCTGAGACAGCGTATTGGTGCCTGCTCTGCACCTACACAAGGGAATAGGGGAAGGGGAGGATGACTTGAAGGGGAAGGAAATCCAATTGCCATCTCCAGCTCATTTGGGGCCAGATGGGAGCCAGCCCCCCACTCAGTTGTGTGGTTTTTGTTGCTGATGAGCCTTTGTTGACTATGTTCTGCTCAGTGTCTTGTGTCCAAAATTAAATCTGACTCTAGCAGCCCCTTGTCTGATTTTAGAGCATGGCTAGAAAGTGGAGCTTTCTGGGCTTGTAGTAAGTGTTGGCACCATGTTTATTTTTTGATGGAAATCTTTGTGATTCCAGTGGATGGAGCTGATTGGAAAACCCTGTGCAAAACACCCCAACCCTTTCACAACTCACTGAGCAGCTGACTGGCTTCCTGCTGCTGCTGCCTGTGCAGTGTCTGCAGGAGACGTGTACAGATGGGTTTCTGTAGAAGAAAATCTCATAATTATACTCAGCTGGCAACAAACTGTATCAGCTTAAGTGATAAGCAGCATATCAGAGCCCAGCACCCACCCCTCTCTCTAAGGCTGCTTTATATCCAGAGAGACATCAAGGAAGGTGCAGAAGGGAGAGAGCAGAAGCCAGGAGGCTTTCAGCTCACACAGACAAGCCAGCTTCCCAGTCCTTATGACATGTGGGGAAAGAGAATTCCCTTAGCTCCTCAGACTTATACTTTCCCTCCCCAACCTCCATAGTAGGGAAAGATTCCACTTGCTGTGAGATCACTTTTTCGTCATTGCTTAGTGTCCCATTGCTCTGCTTTGCTGGAGTGGTCCCCATGTTCCTCCTCCAGACCTGGCATCCTCTCACATACCCCAGCGTAAGTCGGGAGAGACTCCACTGAAGTCAATGGAGGTAATACTGAAGGATGTGAGGAGAGTCAAAGCCTGGGTCCATAACCAAACCATCATGACAGGGACTTAGCAGATACTGTGTCCCAGATCTGATTTTCCTGCCCTTTTCCTGATTTCATTGCCAGGTGTCTAAGAAGATTAAAGACAGATCTTCTCTGGGGTCCTTTAATGGCCCCGCTTTCCCCCCCTAGTTAGGAATGGAGGGATAGAGAAACATGACCCAGAGCTTTCGGGGACTGGGGATTATTCTCACTTGAGTCTCCCAAAGGAAGATACTCTCTCCTCCCCCATCCACATGTGCATGGGTCTCCCAAGATTAACAGCATTTAAGAACATAAGAACGGCCATTCTAGGTCAGACCAATGGTCCAGCTAGTCCGGGATCCTGTCTCCAACAGTGGCCGATGCCAGATGCTTCAGAGGGAGTGAACAGAACAGGGCTGTTTTTATCAAGTGATCCATCCTCTGGCATACACGCTGAACTTCTGGCAGTTAGAGGTTTAGGGAGATCCAGAGCATAGGGTTGCATCCATTGCCATCTTGGCTAATAGCTGTTGATGGGCCTATCCTCTATGAACCTATAATTCTTTTTTTAACCCAGTTATACATTTGGCCTTCATGCAGAGGTGCTAAAACTAGGGGTGCTGGGGTGCTGCCCACCCTCTGGCTTGAAGTGGTTTCCATCATATACAGGGTTTACAGTTTGATTCAACACTTTTCAGCATCCCCACTATAAAATTTGTTCCAGCACCCCTGCCTTCATGACATCTGCTGGCAACAAGTTCCACAGGGTGACTATGCGTGGTGTGTAGAAGTACTGCCTGGTTTTTTTAAAACCTGCTGATTATTAATTTCATTGGGTAACCCCAGGTTCTTGTGTTATGTGAATGGGTAAATTACATTTTCTAGTCACTTTCTGCACACTAGTCCTGATTGTATAGGCCACCTTTATCATCTCACCCCTTAGTTGTCTCTTTTCTAAGCTGTATCGTCCCACTCTTTTTAATCTCTCCTCATATGGAAGATGTTGCAGACTCTGTACTTTATGCCCTTCTCTCTACTTATGCCCTTTTGTTGTCCTTCTTTGTACTTTTTCAAATTCTAATATATCTTTTTTGAGATGGGGCAACCAGAACTGCACTCAGTATTCAAGATGTGGGCATACCATGAATTTATATAGTGACATTATGATAGTTTCTGTCTTATTATCCATCCCTTTCTTAATGGTGCCTAACATTCTGTTTGCTTTTTTGACTACTGCTGCACATTGAGTGGATGTTTTCAGAGAACTAGCCACAATGATGCCAAGATCTCTTTCTTGACTGGTAACAGTGAATTTAGACCCCCATCATTTTGTCTGTATAGTTGTGATTATGTTTTTCCAATATGCATTACTTTGCATTTATCAACACTGAGTTTCATAAGCCATTTTGTTGCTCGGTCACCCAGTTTTGTGAGATTCTTGTGTAACTCGTCACAGTCAGCTTGGACTTAACTATCTTGAATAATTTTGTGTCATCTGCAAATTTTGCCATCTCAATGTTTACTCCTTTTTCCAGATCATTTGTGAATATGTTGAACTGCATTAGTCCCAGTACAGATCCTCTCCACTGTGAAAACGGACCGCCTATCCTTTGTTTCCCATCTTTCAACCAATTATTAATCCAGGAGAGGACCTTCCCTCTTATCCCATGACTGCTTACTTTACTTAAGAGCCTTTGGTGAAAGACCTTGTCAAAGGTTTTCTGAAAGTCCATGTACACTGTATCCACTGGATCACCCTTGTCCATATGCTTGTTGACCCCCTCAGAGAATTCTAATGGATTGGTGAGGCATGATTTCCTTTTGCAAAATCTGTATTGACTCTTCCCCAGCATACCATGTTCATCTATGTATATGATAAGTCTATTCTTTACTATAGTTTTCAACCAATGTGGCTGGTACTGAAGTTAGGGTTACTGGCCTGTAATTGCCAGGATCACCTCTGGAGCCTCTTTTAAAAATTGTCGTTACGTTACCATCTGCCAGTCACCTGGTACATAGACTAATTTAAGTGGTAGGTTACAAACCACAGTTAAAAGAACAGGAGTACTTGTGGCACCTTAGAGACTAACGAATTTATTTGAGCATAAGCTTTCATGGGTTACAGCCTACTTCATCGGATGCACCACCACAGTTAGTAGTTCTGCAATTTCATATTTGAGTTCCCAGAACTCTTGAGTGAATTCTGTCTGGTCCTGTTGACTTATTATTGTTTAATTTATTGATTTGTTTCAATACCTCAGTCTGGGACAGTTCCTCAGATTTGTCAACTAAAAGAATGGCTTACTTGTGAGGATCTCCCTCACATCCTCTGCAATGAAAACTGATGCAAATAATTCATTTAGCTTCTCCGCAGCAACCTTGTCTTCCTTGAATGCTCCTTTAGCATCTTGATCGTTCAGTAGTCCCACTGATTGTTTGGCAGCCTTCCTGCTTCTGATGTATTTTTTTTAAATGTTGCTGTTTGTTTTTGTGTCTTTTGCTAGTTGGTCTTCAAATTATTTTTTGGCCTGTCCAGTTATACTTTTACACCTGACTTGCCAGAGTTTATGCTCCTTTCTATATTCCTCAGTCACATTTGACTTCCAAATTTTAAAAGATGTCTTTTTGCCTCTAACTGCCTCTTTTACTCTGTTGATTAGCCATGGTGGCATTATTTTTGGTCCTCTTGCCTTTTTTTTTTTTTTTTTTTTTTTTTTAATTTTAGGTATGGATATAGTTTGAGCCTCTGTTATGGTGTTTTTAAAAACTTGCCATGCAGCTTGCAGGCATTTCACTGTTGTAACTGTTCTTTTAATTTCCATGTAACTAGCCTCCTTATTTTTGTGTAGTTCCCCTTTTTTTAGTTAAATACTGCGGTGGGTTTCTTTGGTATTTTCCCCCCTGAGAAGGATGTTAAATTTAATTACATTATGGTCATTATCACCTAGCTGTTTAAATTCTCCTCTTGGACCACATCCTGTGTACCACTTAGGACTAACTCTAGAATTGCCTCTCCCCTCATGAGTTCCAGGACTAGCTGCTCCAAGAATCAGTCATTAATTGTGTCTAGAAATGTTATCTCTGCATTCCGTCCTGAGGTGACATGTTCCAAGTCAGTATAGGGATAGTAGAAATCCCCCATTATTATTGGGTTTTCTGGTATTGTAGCCTTTCTAATCTCCCTGAGCCTTTCACAATCACTGTCACCATTCTGGTCAGGTGGTCGGCAGTATATTCCTGCTGCTATACTGTTATTATTCAACCATGGAATTCCTGTCCATCGAGATTCTACGATACAGTTTTAGTCATTTAAGATTTTTACTATATTTGACTCTATGCTTTCTTTCACATATAGTGCCACTGACCCATCAGCGTGACCTACTCTGTCATTCCTATATATTTTGTACCCTGGTATTATCGTGTCTCATTGATTGTCATCATTCCACCAAGTTTCTGTGATGCCAGTTATATCAATATCCTCATTTAATACCAGGCCCTCAAGTTCACCCATCTTAGTGTTTAGACTTCTTGCATTTGCATTCAAACATGTACAAAATTTGTCAATTTTATAAGAAGTCTGTCCCTCTCACACTTACTTCCTACCAGGACCCAAGTCTCCTGCATTGACTCCCAGCTTCAGAGAGCTGAGCTGTCATTTCTCTGCTCCTCCCAAGTAGCCTGTTGTCTAGTAGGAGAATTAACAGGAATAGAGAGATGAAATGTAGTCATCTCAAAACAAGGAATAAATCCTTAGAACATCACACCAACTGGGAGAATTTAGGAGCTTTGCCTCGCCAGATTTTGACCTCCAAACTGCCGCACCCCATCTGCAAATTCTGCACTACTCCTCTTGCAAATGGTACCATGTATGTTTTGCCTCCCAGCCTCTCCATCAGCCACATGAAAGCAAGCTCCATTGTGCTTTGTTAATCTGTCTGCAAAAGTTCATTGTATGCGTCCCACAAGTGTCTCATTCTTGTGGATTTTACATGCAGCCAGGGTGAGAGTTTTCTCTCCCAGCTCACTGAAAAACCAGTACAAGAAGACAGAATTTACTTTAACTGACCGCAAAAAGAACGAGGAGTCCTTGTGGCACCTTAGAGACTAACAAACTTGTTAGTCTCTAAGGTGCCACAAGGACTCCTCATTCTTTTTGCTGATACAGACTAACACGGCTCCCACTCTGAAATTTAACTGATCGGTAGCTCCCAAAGCCAAGGAGTCTGACTTAACAGGCAATTTAACCTTCAAACTTTCCTTATAGCTTGTGAAGTTGTTTCCGTTTACAAATGATGCTCACACTTGACCCAATTCTCAATGGCTTTCTCTACACTAGCCCTTTCCCCCTATAATTTACCACTTTTGCTGCCACTGGTGCAACTCCATTGATGATAACAATGGTGGGAGTTCCAGCATGGACATGGTGCTAGTAGCCACCAGCATTGTATACCTGTGCCGTCTAGATCTGCTGTTTAAGGCCAATGGCTGGTCTACGCTAGCACACGCACTCCTACAATTGCACCCACTGGTGGACAGATCCTTGAAGGGCAGTGGGCTTTTAATGGGGCCAGAGTGAGGGGAGAACGATGGCTTTAGCTGCAGAACATTGGATAGACTCAAGAGGAGTGGTGGGAGAATCAGAAGGCCAGAAAGGAGGAGGTTGTACCAGTCAAGGCAGGGGCTGTAGGGCATGAATACTGGGTTCAGTAGGAAGAATGGAGAGGGAAAAGCAGCTCTCTTGAAAAAGGAGATATAATTTTACAGTCCATGTTTCTGCCCATGACTATGCTTTGGCCTTTCTGTGCCTCAGTTTAATCTCTATAACAAAGGGTATAACAATCCTTGTCTACTACATGGGTATGTTGTGGTGAATAGGTTATTTTCCAACATGCTTTGTGCCTCCACCAAAAGGTAAAAGTGAAGGGCAAAGTGCTTATGTAAAAGGTCCATAACATGGGGGATGGATGGGTGTCACTTTAGCCAAAGGAGCTGTGGTGGGGACACTCCCCTGGTTTGTAGGAAATGATTTGGGTTCCAGTATGGCATTTTGGCTGAATTCCAGCTGTTGTTCTAGCAGGCGCTCTCTCTTTTCTCCCCATTGTGAATCACTCTCTCTTGCTGTAGCTGAGCCCAGCAGTGCTAACATTGGGGTTGAACTGTGAGGCATAGGGAAAGGTTGTATTTCGAAAGAGACAATAATTGCAAGTCAGATTTGCTTGTTCAATACTCTATTGACAGATTTGCCTTGGCAACCTGGAGCAGGGTTTCATTGTGCGCGTCTTACCTCATGGCATCCTATTGATTTTTTTTTAAGCCTACCTACTCATCCTTTCCTTGTTTCCCTCTTCAGCCTGGTGTGTGACCCAGGAAAGGGGATATTATCACCCACATTTCAGACTGGCCCAGGCTTCAACAGCAAAGGCAAGCCAGGCCTGACAAAGGCAAAAAGGCACCTACACAGGCCTGACTCCTTGTGGGAATGAATGGGATCTAGTGAGAGCTGGAAACATCCCCTCCCCCAGGCCTCCAAGAACACAGTCACAAAGGCTAGTTGCAAAGTCCAAGCCCTGCTGGTTTCCCATGGAGGAAATATTGGAGCTCTTTATGAATTACAGTAGAACCTCAGTCAGAGTTACGAACCCTTTGGGAATGGAGGTTGTTCATAACTCTGAAATGTTCATAACTCTGAACAAAACATTATGGTTGTCCTTTCGAAGGCTTACAATTGTACATTGACTTTATACAGCTTTGAAACTTTACTATGCTGAAGAAAAATGCTGCTTTTAACCAGCTTAATGTAAATGAAACAAGCACAGACACAGTTTCCTTACCTTGTCAAATCTTTTTAAAACTTGCCCTTTATTTTTTTAGTAGTTTATGTTTAACACAGCACTGTACTGTATTTGCTTTGTTTTCTTTTGTCTCTACTGCTGCCGGATTATGTATTTCTGGTTCCAAATGAGGTGTGTGGTTGACCGGTCAGTTTGTAACTCTGGGGTTTGTAACTCTGGGGTTTTACTGTACCTTCCTGTTTTTGCCTTCAATACCATATGGTTCCCAAGACCTCACCAGCCCTTCTGTAGAGGACAGAAAGAAAATCTGAACACCCATACCATAGCCTTGGTGTCTTCTCTGGGGGATTCGAGGATTAGAGTTTAAAAAAGAATCTGTGTGAATTGTGGCTATTGATATAGTCTAATGAGTGACATGAAAAATGATTGCATATGTAATCAGTGCTGCTTGATAGCCAGCGTATAGCAGGTCTGCAGAAGATATTGGTATGGGAGGTGGAAGAGAAGATGGTACAGCCTTTCTTTCAGAGGCTAGGTCTATACTACCCGCCTGAATCGCCGGGTAGAAATCGACCTCTCGGGGATTGATTTATGGGACGCGACAATCGATCCCCGAATCGGCGCTCTTACTCCACCAGCGGAGGTGGTAGTAAGCGCCGCCGACAGAAAGCCACAGAAGTCGATTTTGCCGCCGTCCTCACAGCGGGGTAAGTCGGCTGCGATACGTCGAATTCAGCTACGCTATTCACGTAGCTGAATTTGCGTATCTTAAATCGACTCCCCCCTGTAGTGTAGATGTACCCAGAGAGACAAAATTCAACCCAAAATCCGTCACTTATGCCCAGGTCTTTTTCAAGATAAACGTTTATAAATAATAATTAAAATATTAAGCACAGATAGAAAAGCTGCGCAGTGGTAGAAGGAAGGAACATGGCTTGAAAGTATTTGAACAAAGTGGCTTTTGGCCTGATTCCTTAACACCTGCAGGAAATCCATCTGTCTCTGGCTATTATTATTTGTATTGCAGTACCCATCAGAGATCCTAATCAGGATCAGAGCCTCATCGTGCTGGGCTCTGCACAAACATCAAATACAAAACAGTCCCTGCCCTAGGAGTTTCCAATCGAAATGGGCTCCTACAATCAATTTCTCTATCTATTTCTGTCTAGTTGCAGTAGAGTTGAGGGCAGAAGCTCAGATTCTTAAAATGAGCACACATGTACATTTACTCTGTTCTACAGATAAATAGTAATCGGAATAGCTCTTTGTGCTGGGGTAGTTTAGAGACAAATACATTTTCACATTGTTGCTGTATAGTAAATAATAAATAAAATGTGTTTTATTAAATTACCATTATCCTGGTATTTGAAAGGCAGCAACATCTCTCTCACTTCTTTACATTTGAAAACCTTTTTCTCTCTCACACACATTTGCAATATTCCCAGCACCTGGCTAAGAAAAGACAGCCGTTAAAAATATTCAGAAGAGCCAGCTCTCTTTATTTGGGATATTTTATGTGGTTCACTGTCTATGGAATGAAATAAGGCATCATTTTTAGAAACTACAAGGGAAAGGATGTATCAGTTCATGAACCTCCACTATTTGAGTGAGGCAAAAAATACAAAATCACCACTATTATAATCATTACTGTCAAATCATGTGCAATCAGCCTCATAACAGAAACCAGATGAGCATCCTGCAGAAATCTATAGTGTCAGATCTGGTAGTGAACTATTTGAATTGTCAGAAATGGAATTATTAAAATGATTTTAATGCTGGTTCTCACTGTGGTTTTCACCTTTATATTTTAGCAATAGCTTGCATCTTGCACCTGAGGCAGATTTCATGAAGATGCAGAATAAATCTATTAATGTGTTTAGAAAAATAGAGAGAGGCAGCTTTGGACCCTTTTGTTGTCTGTTCTCGGTTGTGCCTTAAGAAGAAGCACTGAGCTGTTCAGAACACATCCAGCCATTCAAAGTTCTGGGAAATCAGCTTGGGATAAGTGTGGCAAGACTGCTGAGATGCCCCAATTTCTCTGCTGTGTTTCTAACTGCACATGTTTGAACACATTTTCCAGTTCACCCAGATTTGAGGGGGTTGCATCACAGCGTTCCACTCCCTTGGCACTTAGTTTTATTGCAAACATTTGGTTTTGCTCCACTTGTCTTTTTTGGCAATAGCAGAAGGTTGGCATGTCAAAGGGGGTTAACAAGCTGTAGGGGCATACATGTCAATGAAAATATAGTTTAGGAAAATTGCTCTTTAGTTAAAAAATAAAATAAAAAAAATCCTTCCAGTATGTGCTTTATTTCAGCTGCTATTCCCAATGGATAATAATTCTTACATTAAGCCCCTTCAGTCCACCAGGGAAATCAAAATTGTAATATCAGTTTGCTTTTTATTGGCTCAGTTGTGTGATAGCACAGGCACTGTCTTTGTTGTGCTCTTAGACACAGGTATTTATACACTGAGACATTCAGCACTCCCTTTTGTTATACACTTACATTAAAAAGTAGTCCT
The DNA here is from genome assembly GCF_013100865.1 of Trachemys scripta elegans. NCBI lineage: Eukaryota > Metazoa > Chordata > Testudines > Emydidae > Trachemys > Trachemys scripta. Next base: position 33,540,531 of record NC_048311.1, read on the forward strand.
CCTGTAAGTGACAAACCATTTCTTTGTTCTGTCATGTTCTTTTCTGCTAACTGCTCAATGAAATCTTCTAACTAAACTTCACTTCGAGTTTCATTGTTTTCCCCCTTAAATCTATGGGGCAGAGTGATCTGCTCACCCACTTAGGAGCAGGACCCCAATCTGCTCTTATTTACACCAGTGTAAGTCTGGAGTTTGAAGTCAGTGAGTCTAGGTAGAGAGCCGGCACAAGGCTTTCAGGACTTCAGTGATGTCTCTGGCTTCTACACTCCTCAGGGCAGGGATTCATTTTACTCTAAAGCTGAGGCGAACCAGGCCTGTCTGGGAGTTTGCTGTTCACGAGAGAGTGAGCAGTTGAGGCCCTGTGGTAAGTGACTATTGGAAAGTCTCCTCAAGGTTGCAAGGACAAGAGCATTGGTACCTTAGAGATCATCTCAACTAGGCAGCTGCTTTGGTCACTGTCCATTTGTTCCCCAGGTAGAGTCAGGCAGCCAGGATTTCAGGGAGACCTGGGCTTTGCTAGCTGTAGGGAGAGGGGATACTCCCACTTGTGACCACGACTCGGATGGGGGAGAGGAATTCTGTTGAAGGAAGGGGGTACAACCTTCCCTGGCAGCCAGATCAGCCCACTCTGCGTGTCCTGGCTTTGCTCTGGCCTGGCCACCTGCTCTCAAGCCAGGGCACTCTGGTTGTGACCCCGCTCTTGACCCCCTGTTTGGCCAGGGCTCTGGTGGGAGGATGTTCTCAATAGCAGCCATCCGGACAGTGAGTTTCACATGGAGGCCCCACCTTGGGGAGTCTTCTGGTCAGCTCCAGGTGGAGGAGAAGGGTGAGCACAAGTGCCTTGTGCTGCCTAGGAGCAAAGCCTGCTCGCTATACCCCGCTCCACTCACTCCAGCCCTGCCAGGCAGCTGGGCCCTGCCCCCAGCAGTCACCCCGCGAACTGCCCCGGAATGGGGCGCTGGAGCCTGGGGCGAGGGAGGGTGAGTGATCAGCTGGATGTGCGCGCCCCCTGCCTTGACCCTCAGATTGCTGTGGGCCCGCAGCGCCGCTCTTCCGTTTGCGCGACTTCTCCCACCTTTGCGCTCTGTGCGCAGCTGCAGCTCCTGCGCCTTTTCCTTCTGCAGAAAGACTCGCCCCCGCCCTAAAGCGTTATATTCCATCTTGGCCTCTTCGGCCGGCCTTCGCTAGCTACCTCCGACTAGCTGCCAAAGTCCGCTTTGTTTCCGCCTCCCTCCCTGTCCTACACGGGAGCTGCAGGGAGATGGATGAGTGTCAGGCGCAGAAGAAGGGGCTCATCGATTGTCAGTTGGACAATGAATGGGCATTTGATTGCCTTCCTCCCCCACTCACTAGCAAAACAAACACACCTCTGTAAGGAAGGCGGGAGGGCTGAAAGCCCCTCTGGAATTGCAGGCGGAGGCTAGGAGATGGGGACGCTTTTACATCCTTCCCACGGAGAACCAGGGCAGTCAAGATCATCCCATCCCGGTGCTTCGCCGGACTCACACGCGGTTCGCGCTGAAGATCCCCCCGCATAAGGGAAGGCTGGAGACAGGAGCAGAGAACTTCTCCTTGGCTGCTTCCAGCCCGCTTCATTGCCGCGGGACTTGCTAATGGGGCGGGCGGGGCTGGGGCGAATGGCCCGTCTCGTTGTACCTTGGAGCTTCGCTGCTCTCCGCCCAGGCACCGCACTTCACACGTGGCCGCCAGCGACCTGGCTGGCGTCACCAAACCCTGCGGGGAGGGAGTCCCTGTGCGGGGATGTCCGGAGATCCCGTCTCTCCCCCCGTGAAAGGGGCCCAGCCCCCCGCCGTGCGATGGCCCAGTGACCATCCCTGCTCTGCTCTCCCGAGCCACGGCGGGCCCTGCGCGCTTGTCACTCCCCCTCGGCCCCCAGGAACCCGCCTCCCAATACAGGAGCCGCCTGGGGCTGACTAACCCAAGGGAGCCTCCCCGCCTGCCCTGGAGCTCCCCTCGCGGTCATTGGCCCCTCGGAACCGGCCCCCCGGCACACCCGAGGGGAGTCTCGCAGCGTGTCCGGCCTGGGCAGCGGGGGCAGCTCAGGTCACCAGCCAACCCCCAGCTCCAGCTTCGGCACCTCGGGGCGGGCTCTGGGGCGCCTCCTGGGCATGTTAAGGGGGGGGGTTCAGTCTCCTGCTGAATCGGTCACTGGTCATTCCCGGGTGCGGTATCTGCGCGGGTCCCAAAGCGCCTCCACGCGCCGAGAAAACCCGCGTGGGGAAGGTAGTTTAATTAACTGGGGGGGGGGGGGTGTGGAGGAATCCTGCTCTGTGCCGCCCGACTCCCGGGGCACGGCGCTTTCGGGGAGATGTCCCCTCGGACTCGCGACTGGAGGGAGCAGCGCAGCCGGGCCCCCTCGGTAACCGACTGGCCGGGCCAGTGGCTGGGAACGCCGCCCGGAGCTCAGGCAGCGGCGCAGGCTCCCTGCACGGAATAAACCCGAGCACGTGCCAGTTACCTGCAGCTGGGGGCGGGGGCAGGCCCAGAAAGGCCTGGAGACACGTCCGAAGCTGCGCAGAGCCCCAAGACTCTGTTGACATTTTCCTGCCTGCCTCGCGCTTGCTTCGCTTGGCTCTGCAGGATTCACCTGCCAGCCCCGCGCTCTGATTTGCTGCGTTCTTCTGAGCCTCCCCTGGCGAGTCCCCGGCCGCAGCTTCGCCTCGGCTTCAGGTGGAGACGCGACTTCCTAAATTGTATCCCCAAGGGGGAAAGGCGCGAGCCCGTGCGTGGGGTGGGCAGGGAAGATGCCCACGAGCCCAGCTCCCACTGGTGTCAGAGGAAGACTGAAGCCGGCTTTCCCCGGACTTTTGGAGAAGTGGTTTGGATCCGCAGAGGCCTCCACCCTGACACCAGTGGGGAAATCGTCCCCTGGCCGGAAAGCCCGCGGGACTCCCCGAAAAGCGATCTCTGTGCTGAGACGGAGCGAGCGCCTCCTCCACGGTTCCTCGCCAGCCCCAGCCCAGGGCATGTCACTGCTTGTCACTCTCCGTCCTCCCGGCTCTCCTGCTCACACCTCCGTCCGTCCGGCCACGCAGCTCGGGGGAGGGGGGGATTGTCTTTAAATAAAAACAAGAACCAAAAGTCTCCCCCTGCGATGAAATCTCGTGCGATTGTTTCCCCTCGGTATTAGAACCGGCTCTTCTCTGCCTCCGTTTGCTCCCGCGAAGGCTCCGACTGCGAAGAAGGGAGGCGAAGGGCAATGACAGCCGCGGTCCCCTCCCCACTGGACAGCCCCAGATGCGCTAGCCCTGGGCCTGGCGTTACGCACAGCCCGCGCGGTGTATTTCAGTCCAGGGGCGGGGAAGGGGCGGCAGGGAAGGGCTCTCCTGGGACAGAGAAATCCGGCTCCCCGGGGAGCTCCCCACGCGGGATCCCCAGCACTCGAGTCCGGAGATGTGTTTCCCAAGGGCCGGATTAATCGCGCTCCAGGGAGCGGGGATTTCACAGAGACGCTCTGGAAATTCTCCCCCCACCCCCTTCCCAGCTGCCCCGCGTTGCTCTGCGGCCGGGTGAATCCCGTTGTTGCCCATCGCTGTGGGTCCTGGCCAGTTCCACTGACCGGGCGGCCCGACGCTCCCCAACGGCGCAGGTTCCACGCTGGACTCTGGCCAGGTCTCCTCAGCTCCAAGTCCCACCCAGGCGCCCGGGGCTCTGCTAATGTCCCAGCCCGACCGCCTCTCAAGCAGCCGTGCAGGTGGGTGACACGGAGAGGGGCGCGCTCGCCCAGGTCCCACTCTCCCGGGGCTGTGCACCCGGGAAGGCGCCGCTGCGTTGCGGGGCTGGTTTCTCACGATCCGGCCCCCGCTGGCCCCGCACGAGCCTCCGCTTGTAGATGGGAAATAAACAGCGATGCACCGCTCTGCGAGCTGCTCAAAACGGGCGGGTCCGGAGCGCGCAGGATGCGCCTTCCCTCCGCCCGGCGAGCGGTACAGCCCCTTGCCCCGAGATTCCCGGGTCAGCTTCCCGTGCTCCCTCCGCGCCCCGGTTCCCAGGGCAGGGCTAGAAACGGGTCGCTCGGCACTGTCCCAGCCCTGGCACGTTGGCTTCCCTTAGGACAGAAAGTAAGTTGTCACTAGCTCTGCACCTCGCACCGGGGCGCGCCCAGGGAGATAGTCAGACCCTGCCTCGCACTTTGCAAATGCGCATTCAATTATTGGCCAGGGAAATCGTTTCGCCCCTCTGGAGCGATTCCTGGATCCAGTGCAAACGGGCGGGGCCTCTGCAGCGCTCAGTTGTCTCCAGGCCCCTGGGGCTTGGGGAATTCCCTCCTGCTCCGCTCGCTCCCCTCCTCCCCGGTCCCGGTCTCCGGGTGAGCAGGCAGTTGCATGCCGCGGCGTGGGGGCAGCGAGGCGGCTGACGGGTGGACAGGCGGCGGCGCTTGCGCTCCCTCAGCACTTGCCAGGAGCTTCGCGGGTTGCATGTGGTGCCCACCTGGCTGGCGCTGAGCGCGGCTCTGCCAGCCCTGCTCGGCGGACGCTGCCTCGGGCTCTGCTGGCAATGTGTTCGATAGGGACGCGGTGGATTCGGACAGCAACGGGAGCTCCCCAGCCGCGGGCGGGCCTGTGTCCATCGCTTCCCTTCGAGGCCACCATTAAACCCTCCAAAGAGCAGCCCCCCTTTTTGTGCAGGGCAAGCCTTTCCTCCCCGGGATCCCGGGCACGCCGCAGGGGAGAGGCCAGGGCTCCTGGGCCTTCGACTTCCACAGCTCGCCGCCCTCCTCTGCGCTCTGCCTCCATCCTGCCCCCTCCTTTCTCGTCGGCTCACTCCCCGGCTCCATTTCTCGGAGTCCTATTTTCTCTCTCAGCCCCTCCATTCCCGCCCCCCCGGGTCAGGTTCTCGGTACCACGTGGGGCCTCCTCCCTCCATCCCCTCCCAGCCAACCTGGTTTAGCTCCCGGCCCATCCTCTTCTAGCCCCAGCACTTCTGGTTCCTCCTCCCGCCTTTCTCTATAGCGCCCGTTCGTTCGCATCAGTCCTTCCCTCCATCTTCCCGGCTCCTGCACGTCTCTAGCCCTGCGCTCTCCCTGGGCTCCCCTCCTCTTCCATCTCCCTCCCTCCCGACCCGTCCTCCGGCGGCGCCTCGGGGGTCAGGCGGCATCGCGCCCGCCGCCCTGCAGATCTCCAAGCGCTCTGCCCGCAGCCCGCGCGCAAGGGCTCGGGGACCCCGAGCCGCTATTTCGGAGGACTCGGGAATGCGGGATCGGACGGAACCCGGGGCTGGGATTATTTCTGCACCGAGTGTAACATCCCCCCCTCCCCCCCGCTGCTCCCTGGGGGGCTCCAGGCCGACCTGCTTCTCGCCTCGCGTTTGCCCCCTTTCGCCCCCCCCCCAGCCCCCGCTGGCCGCGGACGAGGTGGGGGGCAGACACCTGCCCCCCCGGTCGCTCTGCTGCCCGCTGCTGGAAGCGCTGCGCTGAGCCGGCGGGACACGGGGCCCCTGGCTGAGCGCTGCCTCCGCCCGCAGCGCAACAGCCCCCAGCTCCCCCCCCCCATCCCCTGACCCCGCCCCTTTCTCAGTCCCCTCCCCCTCGCGCCCCCCGGCAGATCTGCGCCAATCCGCGCGCCCCGACTCCCCTTGACGGACAGCCCGGCCCGGGGAGGCCCCGCCCGCCTGACGTCTCCGGCCGGGATTTGCATGAGTTGCGGTGCAGCGGCGGCTGGAGCTCAGTGTCTGCGGGCGCAGGAGGCGGAGTGCGGCGAGCCCGGGCGCTCGGACCCTCCCCAGCATGGAGCTGCCCGCGGTGGGGGAGCACGTCTTCGCCGTGGAGAGCATCGAGAAGAAGCGGATCCGCAAGGTGAGGCGAGCGGGAGGCTGCAAGCGGGAGTCGGGGGGTGCGGGAGGGAGGTCGGGGCTCCGCCGAGGCAGCGGGGCTGCAGCTGACGCCTTCCCTTTTCCCTCCCCCCCAGGGCAGAGTCGAGTACCTGGTGAAATGGAGAGGCTGGTCCCCCAAGTAAGTACCCAGGCGGGGAGCGGGGCTGCGGGCGCAGGATCCCCGGCCCAGCCCGAGCTGCAGAGAGCCCCCCCCCACCCCGATGCTTTCTGCGCCGGGAAATGCCACCGCCAATGCATGCTCCAAAAGAGGCTGGGGAGAGGCCAGAGGGGACCGGGGAGCCCGGCAGAAGCAAGGGGAGGGAGAGAGAGGCAGACGGTGACTGATGTGCAGCAGAAAATGGCTCCTTCCCCCTTTCCCTCCTCGGGAGCCAGGCTCCATATTGCAGAACCGAGCCGGGGGGAAATAATTTAAAACACGAAATAAAACGCCCCGCCGGTCCTAAGCCCCCGATCCTGGCCGAGGAGGAGGCAGGGGGCTGCCACCGGGGCGCTGCCACGGGGCGGGGGGGGGAGGCAAACCCTGCCTCCGAGCACCGAAGAGAAGGAGATGTTTGCGGGTGGCGGAGTAGTTGGGGTTTGCATGACAGTGTCTTGCAGGGAGGGGCTTGCATTGGCTCTGGGGTTTGGACTCTGCTGCTTAGACCCTGATGAGCACCACGGGTGTCAGTGGGGCTCGGACAGGGGCTTTGGGAGATCGCATCCTGGCATGCTTAGGATTCTTCGGGAATAACAACTGCGCTAAATAAACACCCCCGCCCCTCCCCCTCTCCGGGTAGCTGGAGTTCCAAACGCGCCCTCCGCAGTGGGTCCAGGTGCGCGTGGATTCAATGTGCCTAACCTGTAAGATGGCCCCTGGCAGCTCTCCGGCGAGGGGAGACCCCACCCCCCGTCTCCCTTGGGGGGGGGGGAACCCGGTCTGTTGCTCAATGGAGCTTCTTCTCCCCCTTGCAAGATATAACACGTGGGAACCGGAGGAAAACATCCTGGACCCCAGGCTGCTGATCGCGTTCCAGAACAGGTGAGCGCTGCGCTCCTGCGCGGACCCGGCCTGCAGCGGGGGAGAGAGGCAGGCGCAGAACCCAGGCGGCGCTGCTGGAGCTCGCGGGGAGGGAAGGGGCGGGTGGCAGTGGGGCCACTGCCTGGCCTGGGTTTAGTGGGGGAGGACTAAGGCAGCCCGGGTGGCGCGGGAGCCGGGCCTTGCAGGCGGAATGCCCTGCGCCGAGCTGGGCACTGGCGGCCCCGGCCCCCTTGCAGAGCCGAGCCGGAGCGCAGCTCGCAGCGAGCTGGCATTGTGCAATTGTGAATGCGTCACGGAACTTCACTTAACCCCTTCGGGGCCGCAGGTTGGCGGGCGGGCTCCGGGCATTTCGGCTGCGGGGACAGGGCAGGGGGTGTCGCGTGTGCAGTAGCGGGGCGATGGGAAAACCGGCCTTGTCCGGGACGGAGATTGCACCTTCCAAGGGACAAGCTCGCGAGCTGCAGGCCCGCCTGCCCGGAGAGCAGCTGGGTGCAGGGTGCATGACCCTCGGCTAACGGCCCCAGCCTGTCCCTGCAGCCCCCCCGCTCGCTCGCCTGCCTGCCTGGGGGGACTGGACGCCCCCGCGTGGAGGCGGCGGCGCTGCTGCTCCCCGCTCGCGTTTGGCGCATTATTTCCTGCGGTGTTTTGGCGCAAACTGTAGACTCGAGCCCGTGGCAGGCAGGCGGCTAGCGCCGGGGACGCGTCTCTCCCCGGCTCCGGAGCGACCCCGCCTGGGCGCGTCCTGCCCGGCCGAGTGCTAGGCGCTGCCGAGGGAGTTCACGGCTCCGCGACCCAGGCACCGCCGGGCGCACTGGCGCGGAGCAGATGCGCTGACTGCAGCCCTGCAGCCGCGGGCGGGCGAGCCGCTCCCGGCCCTTCCCCGGCTGCTGGCTAGCGGGGCAGTGCCCAGGGCCCGCTCCCACTTGGCCCGGCGCGCGGGTCGGGGGGGCTAGTCACCTTGAGGCCCCCGTCCGGGCAGGCAGCGAGCGATGCTGGCACTGCCCAGGATCCGGCCAGGCCCCGCGGAGCCCGGCGCGCTACGGGGGACGGGCCCCGGCCTCCCCCCCCCTGCAATTGGCTGGTTCAGCCCCAGCGGCCCCTCCCCCCGCGGAGACATTGGCCTTTAAGGCAGCGATTCTGAGTGACGGCTGGCGGGGCTCGTCCTGTGAATCCTAATGAGATCATTAGCCTCGCCGCCGCCGCCGCGCGGGTCCCGGGCGGCACATGCCGCGCACAGCTCGCCCGGCCTCCCGGCCCAGGGTCCCGCCTGCTGCGCCGGGGGGCTCCGGCTCCCTGCCTCTGCCCAGCGCTCGAGTTCGTGGCCCGCTATTGCATACGATGCCGTTGTCACGGCGTGAGGGCAGCTGGGCTCCAGCATCCTCTGGAAATCCCGGTTGCTTTTTGTGTGATCTGCGCTTGGCTGTGGAACCGCAGCGAGGGATTTGCTGTGGCTGGTTGGTTTTTTCGGGGAGGTCTTTAGTGTGTGCGGGAGGGAGACGGGGCAGCTCGCTGGCGATTCCCAGGACAAACCAGTCCTGCTGGCTCGCGGAAAAGTTCCCCTACGAGCCTCAGCAGCTCGCGTCTTTGCTTTACACACTGTTGGCCCCTGTTCTTTATTGTAATGTGCCTCTATCTAAGTGATGTGTACCGAGAATTAACGACCCCCCCCCCCCAATTCTCCAGCGTGCTGTAGGAAAGTAATTGCATCGCGATTGATTTTTATGTTCCTGCAGGGAGCGGCAGGAGCAGCTGATGGGATACCGCAAACGAGGACCAAAACCGAAGCCGCTGGTAGTTCAGGTGAATTCAATGAGCCACAATGGTTTTTTTCCTAAGGAAAGCCATTTTTAGGAAAATTCACACTCCGGAAAGTAAATGCAATCTCTAAATGGCGATCTTTCCAAATAGACTGATTAAAGCCACTTCGTTTTGTTTTTAATATAAACTCCCTTGTTTCCTCCCATCTCCAGGGAGGAGAATTTCATCTGGTTTCATCATGCTCAGGATCAGTGTGTACATACAAATCCCTTGTTAATTTTAAATGCCAGATGAAGCCCCTCCCACTCCTCTCCACAACCAACCACTCCCCCAATCCCAAATCTGACTTCATCATTCAATCAAACATGCACAATATCTCAGTGTAACAATGAGCATAAATTGGGACAGGCCCCAGAAACCGTGAAGAGAAGGAAGGAGCCCATTGCTGCAGGAATACACTTCCTGGTGGCTACCTTGCAGGGGAGTTCCTGGGTATTTCTTTCCTGGCAGATCTCATTCCCCATCTCGTCATTGTATTTGTATGTATCTGTCTCTGGTTATAAACTTAGCTTCTGCCCCATGTGACGGAAGGTGGCAGTAACATGCGGTGCCAAGCCTTGCTGAAGACTTGCTTTGGCAAGAAGAAGGTGGCTGTACACATGGTGCTTTCTTAAGCTGTGATGACGCTGTTTGCATTTTTAGCTGCTCCTCTCCTTAGCAATCTGTACTCTTTCCTTGGGTGTATTTCACCTACGATTTACCCTTGCCTAATAGGGACAACTGATTGAAGGGTACTTTACTGCCTCTAATTAATCTCAAACAACATGGAGCCTCTAGGTCAGGAACAGGCCACCGCTTTTTATGTTCAGGCCTAGAGTGTCCCTTCCTGCCAGCTGCTGTGACAGCTCCGTTTTACTGGGTGTGCATGAGCTTGTGGCATGGACTCCTGCAGAAGTGCTGATCTCTTGTCTGAAGCAGCCCCTTGACGGGCTCTTGCTAAACTTGCTGACTTTGTGTTGCAGCTCCCTTCGTTCGCACGGCGCTCCAATGTCCTCACTGGGCTACAGGACCCTGCTGTGGACAACAGGCCGAAGCTCGAGCTGAACTCTTCCGGCAAGAGCCAGCAGCATCAATACGAACTCAACAGCAAGAAGCACCACCAGTACCAGCCCAATGGGAAGGAGAGCAGCATGAAGCACCAGCCACACAGCAAAGGGAAGTATTACTACCAGCTGAACAGCAAGAAGCACCACCACTACCAGCCTGACCCCAAGATGTACGAGCCCCACTACCAGCCCAGCAGCAAGGAGCCACAGAGCCAGGCCTGCTTGGACCACAGCAAAAGCCCCTTGGTCACCCATCCAGACAAATGGGCTCACAGCCCAGCCAAGAGCCTGCTGAGCCCCGTCAAGAACCTGGCTACAGAGGGCAAGAATGGAGCAGAGAAGAACCTGTCTAGTGGCACTGGGCCGCCTTCCCGTGATGGCGTGACCAGCAACGGCATTGGGGGCAAAATGAAGATTGTTAAGAATAAGAACAAGAACGGGCGCATTGTGATCGTCATGAGCAAGTACATGGAGAATGGCATGCAGGCCGTGAAGATCAAGTCTGGGGAACCGCCCAGGAAGCGGACCACTGAGGAGAGGACTCCCAGGAAGGGCGGGGAGGAAAAGCAGGAGGCCTGGCGAAAGCATGGGGAGGAGAGGGTGGCCGGCACTGACCACAAGAGCAAAGCTGGACTTGAGGGGGGCCAACCCCTCACAGAGCTCGGAAGGAGCCCCAGAAAGATTCCCCCTGCCAAGGAAGCACCTCCTCCCTCTGAGCAGCCCCTGCAGCTCACCACCAAGCCCAACCTTGTGCCCTGGTCCCTGGATCCCAGCCGGGAGCACAGCCCTGCCCCCATGGGACTGAATCTCTCCAGCCCGGGCTCCAGGAAGCGCTGCCTCTCTGAGCCACATGAGGAGAGGGAGCCAGGCAAGAAGCGCCTCACCTCACGGAGCATCAGCGCCCCCACCTGCCTGAGCCCCCAAGCACCAGAGAGGCCCGAGCACCCTCTTCCAGCCACCTCCCAGCCAGAGGTCATCCTGCTGGATTCGGACCTGGACGAGCCCATAGACTTGCGCTGTGTCAAGCCCCGGGGTGAGGGTGAGCTGGCTGTGGCGCAGGTGAAGCCAGAGGTGGCGCAGGTGCTGACGGAGAAGCCGGCAGTAGAGCCGCAGCAGCAGGAGGCGGACGGGGAGGGAGAGGCAGAGCCCCTGCAGGAGTTCAAGCCCTTCTTTGGAAATATAATTATCACGGATGTGACCGCGAACTGCCTGACCGTGACCTTCAAGGAGTATGTGACAGTGTGAAGGGGCAGAGGCTGCTCCCCCTGGGGAGGGACCTGACACTATCCTGGAGCTGCCTGCCCCTCGACCCCCTCTAAGGTATTGTCACTGCCCTGACACCCATCTCCCTCCCCTCCCCACCACGGTGACTGCAGCACTCATGCAGGGAGGATCCCACCAGATGCCTCCCTGCCCAAGAGGAGGGGTGGGTGGGACACAGTGACTCTACCCCTGCTATGCTGGGGGTATCCTCTACTGCTGCTCCATCGCTGCAGTCCCAGGGCGTGCCCAGGACTTGCAGGTATCAGGACACACGAGGATGGGGCCGGCCAGTTACTCAGAGTTACATAGTATTATATTTTAACAGTGCTAACTTGTCGAGTGATTCTTGCCCCCGTTTGTACGTGGTGTTATTGAAATGTATTGTTTGAGCTGAAAGCTGGTCCCTCTCTGGCCATGCTAATATATTTATTTGTAGGTATTTATATAATGAAATATAAATCCTAGATTTATGGAGTCCCTAGATCCCCTTATAAACTATATCAAACAAATATTTTCTGTTCTTTTTAACCATTCAGCATTTGTTAGTCTCATTCCTTTGACCTGTCTTCATGAGCTGCAGGACCATTCCCTGGTATATATTTTTTGATACTGTACATGTGTTGTTTCTATGTGAAAAAAATAAGTTCATTATCTAAAGCTAAACAAGCTATTATAGAAACTGCTGCTACTAGAAATGTCTAAACTATAAGCTTCCTATTATTAATTGCTTGAATGTAAATATTAAATGGAGATGTTGAAAGTGCATTTGATGTTCTGCAGCTAGCATAGATCTGATTGCAAAGACCAGCTGTTAGAAGGTGGGGCCTAAGCTGCCAGTGGCACTTCCTGGTTTAAGGACTGTATTGTGGGGGAAGAAAATGTATCATGCAATCATTGCAAAGGACTATAAACCTTTATAAAAACTACTAGAAGTTGGAGTGCATTTGTTACTGCTTATACACAGTACTGAAAAGATCTCTGTGGGTGTGAATTTACATGACTGGGTTTCCCCAAACAGGTATTGTCAATTTAAAGCAAGAACTGAGGTAGAGTTTTCTTAAATATCTAGGCGAGATTGAAGCCATGTGGGATATTTCTTCTAGTAAGAAGGTAGAGTTGAGAGTACTTGTTGCCTAAGATGTACAATAAGCTCCTACTTTTGTTTTCTTGATCTGTTGAGAAAACAAAACAGCACTAAGGCAATGGAAATTGTCTTCCCTCCATGCCAGCCTTCTGCCTGTGCTTCGTGTAACCCCTACGCATGCAGACGGCCCCCTTGCTTTTCCCAGCTCTTTAAAACTACGGGCCTCCATTTTCAAAAGCAAATAGTGATGGTGGGTGCCCAAATTAAGGCCCCTTGCAGGGGCCTTGTTTTTGAGAAGGCAGGTGATCCACTGCTTCTGAAAACCAGGATCCTATAAGATGGCTCAGCCAACCTCCTCTTGTAACTGTCAAATGATGTCTGTAAATGCAGATCACGATTGGATGCTGTAACCTACGTTCTGTCACTTCATTAGGCAGAATTGCCCAAATAGTGTGGATCTAAAAAGTTAAACTAAGTTTGCAAAGGTTTTGAACTCACTTTACAGTCACTGGATTCTACCGAGTATTGCAAAGTGGTAACACTTTAAAAAGCTTACACCACCATGATTTTGAAAATATTTTGACACTTGATGTAATTGCAATATATCACCAGTCCATGGAGCAGGTAAAGCTTCCGTTCCACCAGCCACTAATAGTCATAAAATCTATTTAGAAGTATTAGAAATAATCTAACCATTTTTCCTTTGAATTTTGTGCTTGTAAAAAGCACCCTGTTGATATCCTCTATATCCACTTAGGCTTTCATTGCTTCAGCTGTTTTGGGGGAGATTTTGTAGATGAAATTGTCATTTTAGTTTGATTTATATGTGCATGTGCCTAGAGCCTGGCAATAGCAGACCTTTTGGTTGATTGCATAAAATGCACCTAAGTTACATGAGAGCTAACTCAAAGCTTCCATAAACTACACTTGATCAATGTTCTTTAGTTTTTACCTGGAGGGACAGAGGTGATTCAATCAGCATGGTGATCTCTCTGCTGAGATTAGCAGGAAGGGTACTGAGGTTGAAGTTTTCTGTATCAAGACCAGCTGATGGAGTGTAACTGCTTCTTGCCACTACTGATCTGGACTGACTTGGGCCTGTTATCTTAGAGGAGAAAGGTTCTTTATTTTCAGTTACCCATCCTCCGAGATATCCACAATTTATAGACTCTAGGAAATAAGAGCAAATACTGATTGGCAAACTATTTTTTAAATCCCAGCCATTAATATCCTTCTGAATAATGCTGGAATTTCCCTCTGAGATGCTATTTAACTAGAAATTAACAAAATAGCTATTCTAGAATAGTTACAGCAGAATGGTTGTTGGATATAACCCCTGGGTGGGGGTTCTTCTGGAATGAAGAACCTTTTTCAGATTTGAGCTTAATCCTCTTTGAAAGGAACAATTATTCTGGAATAAAAGCATCCGCACAGGGTTTTACAGGGAAATAACTATTTCAGAATGGCTATTTCTGTAAGTTTCCAAGTATAGCTGGGCCTCTACTCCTGCATGAGATAAAGGACACATGACCGCAGCCTGTTGTCCCTCTAGGCATGCAGCATTCTGGAGGTTCACATGCTCAGTGGGGCTGGCTTTGCGAAGTCACTATGTAAAGGAGGAGGGGGAAAAGCACCACATCTCACTCAAATGTCCGGCTGCCTGCGTTTTTCAGCATCAAAGATGATTTTCTCCCATTACTGTACTGACTCCTCTGATCTAACAGGGTTCTAGTCAATCTTAGAAAGCAACAGAATTGTTTAAATTGCAGTTGGTTACAGCTGCTCCGCCAGGAAAGGCAGTGGGGGTTGCACAGGTGTCAGAGGGTAGACTCTGAAGCCACTGGGGTTGCACAGATATAATTTGGGAACCAATTTGGCCTGTAAAACTTTCATTAGGGGTGGTTTGGTAGGAAGTTTGCCTGGCCGAGCCCCAGGCAGTTGGCAGCGCTCACAGTTAGAAAAGAACCTATTTCACTTATAAAGTGAGCTAATGCTTGTCTGCAAAAATAACTTTTTCACAAACAAAAATTGGTATGCAAGTAGCAGCACACCTCAAGGGCTGCAGAATGTGACCTGGGCAAGAGGAAGTGCTGCTTTGCCGACTAATGCACGAGTGAGGCTGGAGGCTCTTGGGGGCTGAAGGCAGGCGTTTTCTGTTAGCAAAGCTTGTGCAGAAAATACAAATGTGTTCATTTACCTTTTGGTTTAATGCAGCGGTTCTCAAACTGTGGGTTGGGACCCCAAAGTGGGTCATGACCCTGTTCTAATGGGGTCACCAGGGCTGGCTTAGACTTTCTGGGGTCCGGGGCTGAAGCCTGAGCCCCACCACTGGGGTGGAAGCTGAAGCCTGAGGGGTTTAGCCCTGGGCAGCGGGGCTCAGGTTACAGGCCCCCTGCCTGGGGCTGAAGCCCTTGGGCTTTGGCTTTGGCCCTCCCACCCAGGGTGGTGGAGCTCAGGCTTTGATTATCCCACCCAGGGTGGCAGGGCTCTGGCTTCGGTCCCTCCTCCTGGGGTCATGAAGTAATTTTTGTTGTCAGAAGGTCACATTGCAATGAAGGTTGAGAACCCCTGGTTTAATGCAAACAACCAGATTCCTGACAAATGGGATGCCCTTTTTGAAATTACTAAGGCTGTAGCCTCTTCTTCAAACATTGTCCCCTAAAGCAGTGGCTCTCAACCAGGGGTACGCATGCCCTTGAGTGTACGCAGAGGTCTTCCAGGGGGTGCATCAACTCATCTAGATATTTGCCTAGTTTTCCAACAGGCTACATAAAAAGCACTAGCAAAGTCAGTACAAACTAAAATTTCATACAGACCATGATTTGTTTATACTGCTCTATAGACTGAAATGTAAGTATAAAATAAATAGGTCTGTCAAGCAATTAAAAAAAATAATGGCAATTAATCATGTGATTAAACAATAAGAATACCATTTATTTCAATATTTGTGGATGTTTTCTACATTTTCAAATATATTGATTTCAATTACAACACAATACAACGTGTATACAGTGCTCACTTTATATTTTTTTATTACAAATATTTGCACTGTAAAAACCAAGAAATAGTATTTTTCAGGTCACCTAATACAAATACTGTAGTGTAGTCTCTTTATTATGAAAGTTGAACTTACAAATGTAGAATTATGTCCAAAAAAATAACCATTCAAAAATAAAACAATGTAAAACTTCAGTCTACAAGTCCACTCAATCCTACTTCAGTGAATCAAGCTCAGGCAAACAAGTTTGGTTGCAATTTGCAGGACGTAATGTTGCCCAGTGCTGCTTGTTACAATGTCACCTGAAAGTGAGAACAGGTGTTCGCAAGGCACGGTTGTAGCTGGCATCGCAAGATATTTACATGCCAGATGCGCTAAAAATTCATATGTCCCTTCAAATAAGAAGCAGGCAGCAGGATCTCTCGTAAAATGTAAACAAACTTGTTTATCTTAGCGATTGGCTGAACAAGAAGTAGGACTGAGTGGACTTGTAGGCTCTAAAGTTTTACATTGTTTTGTTTTTGAGTGCAGTTAGGTAACAAAAAAAATCTACATTTGTAAATTACACTTGCACAATAAAGAGATTGCACCACAGTACATGTATGAGGTGAATTGAAAAATACTATTTTTTATAATTGTTACAGTGCAAATATTTGTAATTAAAATAATATAAAGTGAGCACTGTACACTGTCTATTCTGTGTTGTAATAGAAATCAATATATTTGAAAATGTAGAAAAGCATCCAAAATATTTAATAATTTTCTATTGGTATTTTATTGTTTAATGGTGCGATTAACTCAAATTAATCGCGTGAGTTAACTGCAATTAATTGACAGCCCTAAAACTAAATCCATTGGAATAGAACTATTGTAATTATATGGTAAAAAGGAAAAGGTGATTTGTCAGTAATAATGCATTGACACTTTTTTTGTATTTTTGTGTCTGATTTTTAATTGAGGTGAAACTTGGGATACACAAGACAAATCAGACTCTTGAAAGGGGTACAGTCGTCTGGAAAGTTTTAAGAGCCACTCCAGCAAGCACAAGCTGACAGCTTCCTGCTTCTCGAGGAATCTTTTGAGATCCTGTTTTAATCTTAAAATTATTGGTGGTTCAGTTATACAACTAGCTGAAGCAATTATTGACTTTTAAAAACTAAATTGCATCTTATTTAAGGCTCTTTCAGAGCCTGGAGCACTCTGTGCTCTTAGTGCAGTGCCTTGAGACAGAAGCACCCAAAATGTTGTTGTCTTTTTGACAAAGTAGCTGTGGTTGTTTGAGGCACCATTTCCCGGAAACCACAGAGCCAGATACTTCTTACATTAAACACAGTCCAACTATTAAAGTAACTCCTGCAGCTTCCTGTGCAGTGAAAGGTGTGATGCACATCTTCTAACTAGGCAGTGCACACTCCACTTACTTTATGCCAAGTGGCTAGGAAAGAAATTATTTGCTTAGCATGTGAATTACTTATTTATATCCGTGTCTTGCTATATGAAGTGCTTCAAACCTCTGTATCTATTACTGAGGTGTTTAATTGAGAGAGGTGGTCACTGGCACACCAGACTGAACCTCAAATGGGATATTGGACAGGATCTAGTGTTACTGTTCTATTTGCCTTCAGAAAAAGTGACTTATGTTAGATATACAGGTGAAGGGTGGGTTGGTTGGTTGGTAGAATTTTTTTGACAGCCAGCATTGCCTGTTTATTTTAAAGGACAATTTGTCTAGATACATTAGGTCTTTTTAAAAGGTCTATTGTTATGTTTATAATGTATGCACCACCAGTGACTTGTGCAGCTGAATGGATTTTCGCTGTCTGGAGAAGGGACGAATTGTAAATCCACTTCCTGGCCCTGGTTTTCAATTCCCCCTGCCCACCTCCTTGAGAACATATTAGTCTTAGATGCCTGCAGTACTTATCTTGCTCCCATGGCCAAATTCTGTCTCTGGTATTTACTTTATCCCTGGCTAAATCAACCCTCTATAGTTTTAAGAGGATTTGGTACACTTCCTGTTTTAAACTGTTACGCACTATTGCTGTTTCTGTTGAAAACCTGCCATGTCCCTTTCCAGAGGTGGCCGCATTTGAGTAACAGATGAAGTGATCCCTATACAGAGTTTGTATATTAGTGTAAGTTTGTAGATTGAGTTGGGATCCTTTGGGCAAATATTAGAGACGTGTCATATATGCAGAGTAAGGAAAAAACCTCAAGAGTGTTGGGGGAGGCTAGGCATTAAACTAGTAGGGGAGAGAGAAAGCAATCTAGACTCTGCAGTAGGAGATGGGGGTGGATGGGTTGTAAAATGCTTTGTGACCCAGCAGGGGAGTGGCAGAGTTCCCAAGGGGAAATCATGGGCAGAACATAGAAGCCTTTTTTGTCCAATGCTGCCACTTTCAGATAGGGGATTGGCTGCTTGATCTGGGGAACTAGGACTCTCTCCTCCCTTAACTGGCATGTGGTACATCAGCTTCAACTCTTCCCTTGCTATTCGGAGCAGCCGAGGAGGAAGTAACATGTTCCTGGATGATGCAGAGGGGAAGAGTAGTATATTTTCAGGACCTGCAGTTTGTAATGTGTCAGGCGCTCAGGAGTTCCTCCAGAAGCAAATGTGGCCCCATACACAGCAGCAGCCAAACTACATTGTAACTTGAATTAGATTTCAGTAGAATGTAAACGTTCTCCAACGGCAGGGAAAGGCCGGTGTTCTGGGTACCTTCGCTCTGTGATTGGCACTAATAATAACCCTTCTAGGTCACTCAGGAGATCACAGCCATGGGCCCGGCCCAGGCAGAGCGTGGCTCGGTGCACTATTGCATCCTGGCCATGGTCAGACCATGAAGTGCCTTTGGTCTCATTTTTGCTGCTGCAGGGCCCAACACCATCCCCAGAAATGGATTAGGTTTCAGGCTGCTCTAAAGTGGACGTAAAGTTGCCAGTGGGCCATATTCCTGAGCCTTCTGGAGAGCTTCTTGTGTCTGTAACACACAGTGATAGTTCCTCAAGGCCTTCTTCCCATGCACTTTGCCATCTGAACGAGCTCCAGCATATGAACCAGGAAGGAGAGAGGCTAGAGTGCCACAGACCTGCTCCGTTGGGCTGGAGCCATTTTTTGAAGGGCTCTGCCCGGGTAATGGCAGCAAAGGAGGTTTCCTTCTCCACATTGTCCCCATTCACTCCATGTGGCAGAGCTGTCTGCTTAAATACACAATTGAGAGATCCTTGCTGAGAGGCGTTTTCAATCTATTTCACAGATCATTTGGATTCAGACCAGCTTCACAGCCTCTCGCATAGCAGATCTGTCAGGCAGGGACAAATGCAAGGGCATCACTCAGCTTGAATTTTGGCCTGAGGGGAGAGAAGGTCCATATTGAAGGTCACAGCCTAAACTGCCCCCAGCACCACCTCAGCAACACTGGCACAGCGAAAGCCACACACTGGGACTTTGCCTGCTCCATCCTGGCAAAGCACTTCACAAATTCTCTCTGCTGCACTTGACTAGGCTTGATACAACATTGCTGGCGCTGGAGATTTTTGGCCCCCATTTGCTCTCCCACCCTAAGTCGCCAGACTTCACTGAAGCTAGTCCTGATTTATAATGAGAGGAAGGATGATTTTGTGGCCCAAGCCTTAGCTGGCACTCAGGAAATCTGGGTTCAACTCCTGTTTCTTTGTGACCTGGGGCAGTGGTTCTCAACCGGGGGGGGCCACGAGCAGGTTTCAGGGGGTCTGTCAAGCAGGGCCAGCATTAGACTCACTGGGGCCCAGGGCAGAAAGCTGATGCCCCACCACCTGGGGCTGAAGCCAAAGCCTGAGCAGCTTAGCTTCATGGGGGGGCCCCCAGCAGTTTCTCTGTTTGCTACGCCTCTAACACTGGCCCTGGCTTTTATATGCAGAAAATCAGTTGTTGTGACACAGGTGGGCCGTGGAGGTTTTATAGCATGCTGGGGGGAGAGGGCTCAGAAAGAAAAAGGCTGAGAACCCCTGACCTGGAGTAAGTCACTGAGTTGGTGCCTCAGTTTCCCATCTGTCACTGGGTAAGGCTACTTCCGTTTTCCTGTGTCTGTTTGGATTGTAAGTAATTTGGAGTAAGGACTGTTGCTCTCTGTTGGCTTGCACAGCACCTAGCACATGGGAGCTCTCCTCTCTGTGAGCGCAGTGCGGGGCTCAGACACTGCTCTGGGCAGGTGCTGTCAGTGCCTCCCTTCAGGAGGTCAAGCATCCCTCAACTACACAATTGTCAGGCCCCTGCTTAAGAAACCATTTCTCAGCGTGGACGATCGGAGCATGTGCACCCTGGTGTGGGTTGAACAAACACTAAGGTTTCTATTTAGCCAAACAAACACCCGGGCCGGCTCCAGCATTTCTGCCGCCCCAAGCAAAAAAAAAAAAAAAAAGCTGCGATTGGCGGCGGCAGTTCGGCGGCAGGTCCTTCGCTCCTAGAGGGAGTGAGGGACCTGCTGCCCCCGAATTGCTGTACATGCCGCCCCTCTCCCTTGGCCGCCCCAAGCACCTGCTTGTTAAGCTTGTGCCTGGAGCCGGCCCTGACAAACAGGCAGGGACAACAGTAGCCCTGGGAGCCAGAGGGAGAAACCTTGAATTTCAAGATGTCCTGACTTTAAAGTGCTTCACTTCATGGCTTTAATCCTGCATCTTGCTAGTACCAGGCATTTAATTTCATTGCCTTGATTTCCAAGAGGAGGTAAAAAAGGGGATGGAGGAGAAAGAAAAGTGCTACTCAATCACACTGCACCCTTTGGCCAATTCAGTGCAAACTACAGCTCCTTTCAGTTCTGAGGAATGAACTGAGGCCTTGTCTACACCCAAAAGGTGCACTACTGTAACTCTAATGCTACAGTGTGTCCTAGTACGGACAGAGCAACAGAGAGTCCTGTGGCACCTTTAAGACTAACAGATGTATTGGAACATAAGCTTTCGTGGGTGAATGCCCACTTCGTCGGATGCATGTAGATGAAGTGGGTATTCACCCACGAAAGCTCATGCTCCAATACGTCTGTTAGTCTATAAGGTGCCACAGGACCCTCTGCTGCTTTTTACAGATCCAGACTAACACGGCTCCCCTCTGATACTTGACAGGATGGACAGAGTTATAGCAGTGTAAGTGGCTTCTGTGGGTATAGCTCATTGCTGTACAGGGACGGAATGAAACTATCCTACCATAAGGCACTTTTATACCAGTAGAACTGCTGTACTGGTATTGCTGTGTGGATTTAAAAAAAAAAGAAAAGTCACCCCTCCCCCCCCAATCAAGTTAATTATACCAGTACAAAACCCGGCTGTAAACAAGCCATAGACCACCTCCATTGAGAGGTCATCATCCTTCATTCTGGGGTTAAAAATACATTTAAAAATGTCAAAAACATAGACATAACTAGGCATGTGTAAAACCCCATGTCATAAGGCCCAATCCTTCTCCCAGGGAATGGGGCAGCTTTGGACCCTAGGGCCCCATAACTTCCAAATCACTGAACACATTTGCTTCACATTTGGATTGTTGGTCAGTGATGGCTGCAAAACCCCTCAAAGCCCAGATTCTCCATCTGGCTCCAAATTGGGAGATCCCTGAACCCTCATGGGGCTGTTTGCAGGGTTGTGGCTGATGCTTGGGACTTCCAGCTTCAGCCATTTTGGGTATATCCCCTCGCAACCTTTCACCTGGAGCACAGGGCCAGGAATTAACTAGTTCCCCATTTACAAAACTCAATAATAGAAGAACTAATATGACTCAAAGTTTAAAAATAAAAGTTCACTTCTCTACTGAGACTAAACACAGCAAAATTCAGCCCACAAGGAACTGGTATAAGAAAGTTATGAGCAACAGAGAACGAAGGGACTAAAATGGAAAGTGGAACTCAGCATCTCCTTCAAGTTGGCTGCTGCTAGTGACTGATAATGAATCTATTATGCAGACATGCTCCATAGTAGGGAAAGAGATGGCATGATGATATATTGTGATACAAGACTTAATTGTTGCATTCATTCATAAGTGAGGAAATCCCCCAGTGAGCCATATAACTCATCCCAAATAAGTATCAATATACTCTTTCTACCACCACATGTCTTACGGTTATGCCACATATTTTAAAGAGAATACAGTCTTTGGATTGTTATTGGTGCTTGTGAGAACATGCCATCTTGTACGGAAACAAGAGAAGGAAAAACTGGGCAGTAAGGGAGGATTCTTGCTAGCTAGAGGAGAGGCACATGCAGTAAGTAGTAACCAGATACAAAATGCCAGTTTAGGGCTGCGGCTGCTTGGTTCTGCCATATTTAAGGGGCCAATCCCCAGAATGCATGCTGGGAAATAAGCTACTATAAGAAGGTAACCATGCAGCTCAGAGAATTAATAGATTGGGGGAGGGTATCCTACTTGCTGTTTCTGCATGGTCTAGACTACATTAGGTTGTAGGGCTATTTTTCATACTCCTCTACTTGTAAAGTCAGGTTACTATGTGTAGACCTAGGACAGTAGTGTTAGGAAGAACAAAAATAGGTCTTATCAAACTGGAAAAAAAATCTTTAAAATAGCTTTTCTATATACCAGGATCTCATGAGTTCTGGGTCTAGTATTTCATGACCTCCTAGGGCTAGCAATTAATTAGGCTTGTTTGAAGTAAGTCTATATTTTCAACTTTCCAAGGGTGGGAAGCATGTTTTCCATCTCTGATGGGTTACAAGATAACACACCTTAATGTTCACTGGTTCAGGACTGAACATTGCCTATCCTGTATTTACAGTCAAAGTAATTTGAGAGAAAAACACTTACACATGGGGTGGAGAGAGTGAGGTGGCAGGTTCTTTTAATTAAAAAAACAATGATAAACCATTTGAAAGCTGCCCAGAAGTTGGGATGTTGGAGGTAATCCTGTCAGAGATAGATTAGGGAGCACAGGGCCAGTGAAGCAGTCAAAAGTGCAAAATAAATGCAATTTATCACATGGGTCAGCAGTTTCCCAGAGCTTTAGAAATAAAGGACCAAATTCTGCCCTTGAATACACCCACACATTCTCTGTTGAGTGAAGCAAGGTCTGTGCATGCAAATACAAGGGAATAATTCTGACCGCAGGAATTTATTCCATTATTATCCTCGCTATATGTGTATTATAGTTGCAGCCATGATGGCTTCCCTTCTCTTATCTGTTTCTCTTCATGCATACCAAGCTGCCAGCTGTAGATCAAATAATTAGACTCACTTTGGTTTATGCAAAGAGAAGACCTGCCAGTTCTGTAGATGCCATAATCTCCCCAAATACCTGCTGAAAGGCTATCTTATCATCATGAGTTTAATGGCTCAAAGTGACCCTGAACCATCTGAACCTTAGCCAGGTGGGAAGGACCCTCCCTAGGTTTCCTCTTCCATTTACTTTTAAAAGAATTCTTCACTCACTCCATGGTATCTGGTTTCCTATTGCTGTTCATTTAACTACCCTGAAACCTGAAACAGACCCCCCTTTCTAGAGTGTTTGATTCTAAGCCTCTGAACTTAGCTACTCTTTAACTCTCAGGGCATGAAAACAACACTTAGCCAGATGCAGTCTAGAGAAAACCAACAAGAAGACACCAAACATGGGACAGTGTCACAGTTTATACTGCAAATCACTTTTTGTAGTTCAGCAGCAAAGGCTCAGAAGGGACCAGCATTGGAATAGGGCGGTCTTTTCTTTCTCATCTTTTGGCCTAGCCTTTAGCAAATAAATCTAAACCATGACATTTTCTTTTCTGATTTCTGACTAGTAATTTAAGCCTGCTTTTTTTCTTGTGACATAAACAGCCCAGAGTATACACATGCTCTGCTCCCTTGTGCATATACTCTCTTGAAGTACATAACCACATGTTATTTAAGAAATAGTACATCATCACAGACACATTGCTTAGTGTAAGTCATTGCTGAGAGAGTTTGCAGATGATCCTAAGATTCGGAAGCATGCTAAATAATGAGGAGGAGAGATTATAAACTATTGAGAGTATAATTGAAAAAATAGAATTCAATGAAGAGCTGCAAGAATGACTCTGAGGTCTGGAAATGAAAAACTAAATATCCACCTACTAGGAGAAGGTTAAGAGATTGGGTTGATCAGTCTATAATAATCTACGCATAGCTCTTTGGTTTAACAGCCAAAGGCATACCATGTATCTAGATCAGTGGTTCTCAACCCACAGCCTGCAGGCTGCTTGTGGCCCAATCAGCACACAGCTGTGGCTCGTGTGACATCCTCAGGGCCATACAGGTAGAACATCTATTGTGTGGATGTGGCCCATGTACCACAGAGAGAGCTGCATGTGTGGCCCACAGTGGTAAATCAGTTGAGAACCACTGGTCTAGATGCTGAAGTGATCAAAATTTGAACTGGAAATAAGGTGCCATTTTTAACAGAGGGAAATCAACAACTGGAACAAATTTCCAAAGGGTGTGGTAATGGCTCCATTGTCTGGAGTCTTTAAATCAAGACTGGATGTCTTGATAAAAGATCTGCTGTAAGTCAACCACAAGTTATTGGGCTAGATGAGAAAATTCACGGGGTGAATGGCTTAGGTTATGCAGGGGGTCAGACAAGATGGTCGTAATGGTCCCTTCTGGGCTTAAAAGCTATGACTCTTGTAATCATTTTTCCATTCTTTTATGTGCTTATACTATTTTCCTTGTCATTCTGGCTCAGTGCATCTTTACTGAATTTGAATCTTTTTAGGATAAATTATTTTATCTTCTAATAATTTCAACAGCAGCCATGTACTATATATGTGATTGGAAGCACAGCTTTCATGAGGTGACCTTCAATGACTGAGGTAGGAATATAATTTAGCTGCATATATACACAGTGTATGCTTACTTAGGGTCAATTCAGGGATCAAGGCAGTCAACTACAGCTAACATAGCTGTGAAGTTAGGTGTCCAAAATGTGCAGGTAGTTTTTCACTGGTATTCGGTATACTCTATATGTAGTAGCTATAAGAAATGTTTACTATGTACTTTTTTTATCAATTACATTTGTCTGGCATACAGAGAGTAGCACTCAGTATCACTTCAGGCAGGACATGTGTATCACTGCTTGGGAAAATTCAACCCACAAGGTGAAGATGTCAGAAAGTTATGAGCAACTGAAAACAGGGGATTAGAATGAAAACCATTACGCAACCTTAAGTAGAGCAGCAGCAGATGCTCACACTATAATATCTATATTGGTAGTATGTACAAGTATATTACAGAATAAAATACAGAATAAACAAAATGTATAGTGCCCATCTCTGCCATAGTGTTCGAGTCACCTCACAATATAACAAACCACCTAGAACTCCAATTAAAATTCTATCCAGGTATAAACTAAATACAAACACTACATTAAACTCACAGAGCAGAATTGTAACTTATTCTGTGAACTTGGCTAATTTCATAATCCTTCTAAAGATCAGGGATTGGTCATGCCAGTGAGTGAGCGATGGGAAGGCAGATTTATGGCTGATATATTGGGGGATTAGCTTCATTAGGATGACACCAAAGCTTGGCCCAATTTGCAATGTGAAGTAGAGTTACATTTGGGTTGGGCTTGTTCAACCAGAAATGACTCACCCTGCTGATGAAAATAAAATCCTGTCTCCCATCTATGAGTGTAACTGCATTAGTGTTAGAGGGATGTTTGTGCCGGTGTCATGAGAAAAAAGGGGAGAACTCTGCCATGATGCTGAGCCTTGTAGACATGGCCAACCCATGTCCCAGTGAGTTTACAGTACAAATAAGACAGGAGGTGCCTTTCAGACATGCAATGCACAGATTATCAGGAGCTGGCCTAGCCATTTTAGCAAGTCTTAAGGTATCAGTCACTATAGAATCTAAGCACTGATCAATAGTTACCAAATGCAAAATCATCCTGGAAAATGGTTCCTGTCTCCTTTCCCCAGGAGAGGGAGGTGCAGGGCAGGGCGGTTACATTCAATTTTCTCTTTTGGTAGATTAACATTGCAGGCGAGGTCTGTTTGAAGGAAGAATTGGAAGGGTAAAACAGGTGTTTGTCTGACACACAAGGTGAGAGGCAGGAGATTGGTGTGGAGGTAAGAGTGGTGGGAGAAAGAGACCAATGGGGCAATATGGAGCCTGGCCTTGGTGAAGCCCAGGCATCAGGAGGGTGAGAAGAAGGAAGTAGAGGGAACTGGGAGCCAGGCATGGTCAGAGTATGGGAGGTGGGTAGGAGACGCCTGGACTTGATATGGAAACCGAGAGAGTAGGGATCCAGAGAGGGGAGTGAGTGATGGGATCCGGAGACTGACAATAGGAAGAGGCTGGAAGAGGGAGGTTAAGCAAAGAGGCCAGAGGAGGAGGAGATTGCTGTTGTAGGTGGCAATTAATAGACCTTTATATTTACACAACATCAGAAGGGCCAAGGGAATTCCTCAGCGCACCCCCAGTCTTATTGCTGGTAGAACACCCAAAAGTGTGGGAGGCACTTGACAGGACAAACATTAAGAAGCAACTGGAAAAACCAATTCAGAGATGGGGTTAGGAAAGACAAGGGATACAATATTAAGGTCACCTGCTTACTCAGTTGTAACATGTCACATGTTGCTGTATCTAAATTCCATTATTCCTAGATTGGCTCTCCCTGTAGTAGCTATTAGTAAAGTTGGATGAATAACCTGCTGGTGGTTGTATTTCCCACTGGTGCAGGGGGGTCTATGTGCGTCTGGCCACCCACACAAAATCTTTTACTTAGGAACACAGCCATAGATATAACCCGTGTAGGTACTTTATATCCTTTTGCAAACAATGGGCCTTCCCTGCCTTGCATTTCGCCCTGTGCCTGGTGTAATGAGCTGTAACAATACAATGTGTGCAGAACACGAGAGCACAAATTCTAACTGGATAATGAATATATGTCAAACATTTCAAAGGAATGTCTGGTGCTGTAGCAAAATGTTTTCACTGGTCCTCCTATTGACTATATCACCCGAAGGAGAGGGACATTTGTACAAGATCGAGCAGTCTGGAAGGGGATGTACCAAAACACGGCAAACATGGAGACCTGTCGAGCTTAGGTGAGGTGTCTACAGCATCTGCTCTCGGAGTGGCATGGCCAGGCGTTGGGCAGCAGGACTGGCCTAGTCACCAAGAACAGATCACCCTGTTCAAGTGGGAAAAGGAGAGTTCATAAAAACACCGGAAGAAAACCGAAAGAGCAGAAGGGAGAAACGTAGCAAGAGAAGAGTCCACCCGAGGTTCTGTCTGGCTCTATTCTGCGCGGCTTAGCCTCGCTAGCACCCCCGCTCAGCCCTGCAGCATTTCCAGGGGCTCCTGCTTCTCCATCGCCTTCCACGTGCTCTGTTCCCCAACTCAGACCTGCATTGCAGGACTTCCCCCGCTTTGCCATGCCCCCCTCTGGGCTCTGCTCTCCGCTCAGACCTGCAATGCAGCATGACAGGAATCCCCCCCCCCCATTCCTTTCTTCCTCCTTCCACCTGCGATCGGTCCCCAGAGGTTATTGAGAAAACTCGCAAACGCACCTCAGTCCCGTGTTCCCCGGTTCTGTTCCGGATGAACCTGGCGCTTCTTGCGCCGTGCACAAAGCCTGGCTGTTGGCTCCAGAACACTCCGTTCACACACAATCGCCTGCACGTTCGGGTGCCATTTACTCCCGCTGCCTCTGTCTCTCTGGCCACGTTTAATGCAACAGATTGAGAAGATGCCTCGCAGCCCCTTACTTCCAGCCGTGTCTAGCGCGTGTATTTGTTGCCTATTTGTCCGCAAATAGGAGCTACGCTAAAGCTGAACCTGGCTCAAGCCTGCCCCGCGCTAGCACCGTCTCACGCCAACAAGCCCCTCACCCATCCCTGCGCCGTGCGGCCGGAGCGAGAGTCAGGGGAGAAGCAATGGGGCTGGGCTGGATCATCATGGAAATCCACCCCTGGTTCGAGTCCCTCCCTGGCGGGCTGGGAGCGTGGGAACCTGCCGGGACAGCAGGGCCGGCCTTGCGCACACTGGGCACTGAAGAGCCCCGCGCCCCCCAGACTCGATTTGTAAATCATCGTTTTCATTTCCTGGAGACAGAGAACACCAAGCCCCATTCGCCGCGGCCCCCGGCCTAGCCAAGGCAGGGCTCGCCTCCTTCTGTGCCTTGGGACTAGCCGTGGGTGGGTCGCTGGGCACCTGGCTGGCACAGAGATGTCCGGTGCGAAGAGAGGGGGGGGGTTATTGCTTCCAGGGAGGGGGCTGCGACCTCAGCTCCACGCGCCCAGCCCCTCGCAGCAACGCGCTTCCAACGGACCCGACTGTGGCCCTTGGAGACCCCGCCGGCGCCTTCCCTGCCTTTGCCGGGGGACTAGAGGGGGTGGGAGGCGGGCCCGGCCACTCGGGGTGCACTCCCCGCGCCGGGCCATCGCGGGTGGGCGATGACTCGCTGCGGGGCAGCCCAGGTCCCAGGGAATGCGACCAGCAGCGTCCCCACTTCGAGGGGTGGGACAGAACAACCACGTGTGTTCGTTGGCTCGGGGAGATGGACCCCAGCGCACGGGGGCTGGAGCTGGGGGCTGGAGGGCAGGGAGACGAGAACCCGCGGTTCTAGCAGGGCCGGGTTTGCTGCCACCCCAGCACGGCCTAGGCCAACCCAACCCGGGGCTCACAGCTGCTCCGGGCAGGAGGCGAGGCGAGGCCAGGCTGGGCGGCACGAATGGCCCAGGGTCCCGTGTGTTTCTCCGGTGCCAGGACGCCTGGGGCCGGCCCACGGAAGGAAGCTCCACGCAGGCTGCGTTTGTGGCTGGTGGTTGGTGTCTGCTCCCAAGGGCACCTGCCAGCCAGCAAGAGCCGGCTCCCCAGCCCAGCCCGCGGCGGGGGGTGCCCTGGGGAGCAGGGGGCGCCTGGGAATGCGCCTGGCCCTTCAGACCCGTCCTGGGGGCCAAGGCAGCTCCCCAGCCCCCCGACCGGGACACAACCCGGGCAGGGCACCGGACCCCCTGCAAGAGCGGGCGGGAAGGAGACGCGGCAGCTCCCGGGGAGCGGCTCCCTGCGCCATTGGGGGTGGCAGGCGGGCACCCCCCGCACAAGAGGGGCCCCGTTCCCAAGGCTCCGGCTTTGTCTCCGCTTTGGGGGGACGCCAGCGCGGTACAAAATGGCGGGGAAAAGGTGGGATTGCCCCGGCAGCCAGGCGGAGCACCCCCTGCTCCCTCTGCCCGGCGGGGAGGGGCGGGCCCCCCTGGCACGCGGCCGGCCCCCAAGGCAGCAAGGCCCCCCCGGGGCCGCCTCCCCGCCTCTGCCCTCGCTGCCTCTGCGGGGCTCTGTTCTCGAGGCAGCTGCAGAAAATGGCTGCCTGGCTGTTCCAGCGGGATCCTGCCATGTGTGCGCTCAGCAAGAACACAGCCCAGCCCCCGGCCCCGACCTGCCCCAGCCCCGCCGCGAGCCGGGGGCAGCGGGGAGCCACCGCGGCCCAGCGGGGCTGCTGGAGCCCCGGGGCGTGGGCAGAGCCGCTGCAGGGCGGCCCCGGGAGAGCCCGCCCTGGGGGGTCACTCCGGCAGCTTTACCTGTCTCCCGCCCCGGTGCCCCTGCCCGGCTTCCCGCTCGGGTCCGCAGGTGGCGGGGCGGATGATTCCCGCGCATGGATGGGGACCCTGGGTCCTGGGGGGAGATGCGCTAAACCCCCACGTGCCCGGAGCGTGTCCCCACCGATAAGACCCGTGACAGGAGCCTGTCCCGCGGGGCTCGGGTGGAGGTGAAGGGCAGGTGCTGCACCATGGCCCAAGCCCAGCTATCTCCTGGGGACCCGGGAGTGTCTGCGCGTCGGGCCGTGCCTGGGTCAGGGGGTCCCCAGGGAGGACCAGATTTGACGCCTCTGAAGAGCTGCCTGGCTTTGGGGCAGAGCCGGTCCCCGCCGGCCAGCTCCGGCCAGGGCTGATCAATAATCGCTGTTCGTTGCTGCTCTTTGCTCAGCACAGGGGCGATTCGATATCGATTTATTTCAAAGTCGGGTGGAAAAGACGACGAGGAACTACGGAAGGCGCCGGAGTAGGGAGGGGACCGCGGACCCAAGCCACCGGGTGGGATCGGGGTTTGGGGACCGGGTCAGCTCTCAAAGGAGCTCTCCGGGAAAATGCACACGAAAGACAACGAAAATTCGGCTCCGAGCCCGCCTGCGGGTTCCCGGGAGCGACCCCAGCCCGGCGGGAGCTCAGACCAGCCAACCTGCTGGCTAGGACTCCCAGCCACGCTGACCCGCTCCACGGGACGCCGGTCCCCTTCGGGTCCGAACCAGCCAGCCCCACCCGCAAGCGAATGATTTGTGTTCCTGCCTCTGGAGGAGGAATCCGCTGGGGTTGTGTTTTATCTGAGCTAGGAAGGACGAATAGCCCCTGGGAGCCTCTCGGGGGCTGGTGTTTCACCCGGGACCAGGGGAGCTGGAACAATTTGTAGGGGGGGAGCTGAGAGCATTGACCCAAACTGTATACCCTGTCTATGATGGAACGTCAAGCCAGGGGGTGCGGCAGCTCCCCAGCCCCCCAGTTCCAGCACCTCTGCCGGGAGGAGTGAACAGGTTCAAGGGAAGAGATTTCGGAGCTGGGTCCAGCCTTGGCTCGGCGGGCTGATGTCAACAGCTAAAAAGAGGACACCAGGTATTTGCTGCCCGTATATGGCAATGTTGGAAGGGGCTGGGAGGAAGCAGAGGAGGTGTGTACAGACCTGAATGGAGTGTGTACACACACACACACACACACACACACACCCTCCCTGTAACACACGGGTTATTCTCCACACTACACGCATGTAGGGCAGGGACATGTGTGCTGTACGGGGGGAGGTACATGTCGGGAACCAGGTCCTCTCGCGCGGGTCCATCTCTGGATACAAACCCGGCGCAGGCGGGTCTATGTGTCTGTTGCCCGTTTACCACCCCAGCGCGGGGAGGGATCCAGCCTGAGCCGCAGGATGCTAAAGGAAACAAAAACAAAACGCGCAAACAGGTCGGGGCCGGGGGTTCGAGCCCCGAGTTCGAGAGCCGAGCCCCCAGTCCCGGGCCGGCCCTTGCCCAGGGTCCATGGGCGCCCCTCGCCGCCAGGCCGGGCCGGGCGGGGGTATTCGAAGTAAACCGGATCGCTGCTGGGCGCGCAGGCCCCTGCTGCGCCGGACAGAGCGCTGCGCGCCCAGCCGCGGGGATAGCGGAGCACACCTGGGGGAGCGAGCGAGCCGCAGCTCCCCCAAGCCCCCGCTCGCGGCCTGGAGCCCCTGTCCTGTCTGCCGGAGCTGGGCTCGCGCAGGGCCACCAACGCGGAGCCAGGGGGCTCGGGAGCCGGGCTCTGGGCTGGTCCCAGCCAGGGTCGCTGTGGTTCCGAACGAGCACATCTCCCCTAGTGACCTACATTGTCACGGGGGAGGGGGCAAAGCCGGCGCGCAGCCCGCTACGCTGGGGGGGGGGGTGCCCCAACTTCCAGGGAGTCCGGATTGCGCAGGGTCGGGGTGAGTCTGCAAACAGCCCCACCCCCTTGGGGGGCAGAGGCAGCGAAAATCGTGTCCCGCTTTGAAAACAACCGCAGCGTCTCCCCGAGGGCGGTCACTGGGCTGCATTTACTGGGGCGTTTATTTCCTTCCCTCGCGCTCCGCGGCGTGTCTGCGCGCCCCGCTAATTGTCCTAATTACGCTCTCGCAGGCCGGGGAGCGGGGAGAAAAGCGCCGGGGGTGGAGGAGGGGAGGAAAGGCGAGGGGCGCTCAGGCCCAGCGCAGCCGGCTGTCGTGCTGGGAAACCCGGGTCTACATGGCGCATCTCCCGGGCCGGCCCCTTCCCTCCGCCTGCGCCCTGCCAAGGCGCCACCATTTTGGTGCCTGCTGAATTGGGGGGGAGGGAGACGGCGAGGGATGAAATCAGAGCGAGAAGGGACGGGGGGGGGGGTTTGCTGGCTCTTTTCCACTCGTGAGAGCTGGTTGCTGAGATACCAGCGGACCAATCATCTCTCAACAGCTCACCCGGAGCTCTGGCACCGCTTCCTTATATGGTGCTGCGAGGCTGCGGGGCGCCGCGCTCCGCACCATATAAGGGCATGAACCTAAATACAGTATCTACCTTGTTCTTTTCGTGCCCAGCGCAACTTAAAAGCGATCGATGCCGAAGCGAGGCAGGCGGCGGCCGGGGGCCGGGCCGGGTGCCCAGGCCGAGCGGTTTCTAGCCACAGATGTGGCAGTCCCCGCTCTGCAGCCCTGATGAATCCTCGGCTGCTTATTAGGTGAAATGCAAATGAACCGTGATTCACAGCTAATTGCTTTTGTTAAAAGGGAAATCGCGGGTCTCTGGGCTCCGCCGCAGGCCGAGGCCGAGCGGGGAGGGGGCCGAAGGCAGAGGGGGTCACAGCAGAGCGGACACATCGGAGCCAGGCGTTTACCTTCTCACCTGGGGGAGAATAACCCAAGGGCAGGGCGGGGCTAGATGGCACGAGCTACCCCCTGCCCGTGGGGGGTGGGAGACAGACACCCTCTCGATGGGGCGGCCAGGGGGCCACGCAGGCAGCTTTCCCCTCCCAGCTGCGGGGAAAGTCACCTGAGGGGCTTTGCAAAAGGAGACGCTGGGCAGAGGCGTTTCTGAGAGTCGGATTCGTTTCCGCTCCCCGGGAGCAGCTGCCTGGACCCCCCATCATGTCTCCCCCGTACAGGGCCGTCAGGCTGGGGTGGGGCCTCGGGAGGGGTCCGCCGCTGAGGTGGGCCGGGGGGCTGGAGCGGGGCGGAGGAAGGGGTGGTCTGTGGAGGGCTGAGGTGTTCCAGTCACACCTCATTACAGCTGTCAGATTCCAATTTATATCTCCCCCGGCCGTGACGTCAGCTGGCGCCCCAGATACATTGCTGACATGCCACGAGTGGGGCTTTCATTCAGCCGCAGCAGGCACCGGCCCTGCCCCCTCCCGGGAAGCTGTTTTGACGTGTGTCCCCTCCCCCCCCCTTGTGAAGGCGCGACAGTAATTTCATTGGGAGAATGAATAATTCTGGAACCAACCCAGCCGAGTAACTCGGGCAAGCTGGATCCGGATCCCGGAGCCGGGGAGGTGGGAATCGCTGCGAGGGCAGGATTTCATTGGCCGACGCGGGATTGGCAGATGCCCCTTTCGCCAGCCTTTGCAAGCCAGGCACATTCGTAGCTCGAGGGAAATAATCAGCAAATTCAGAAACCCCGGAAACAAACGGGCTTTTGTGCGAAATGCCCGCAGTGCCGCGTGCCAGATAAAGACCCCCCCCCCCCCCGCCCCCCCCCCCCCAAGTGCGGCAGTTTTATCTCACAAGCGTTTTCTGTGCGAGTGTGTTTAGCAGAAAGTTCAGCGCCCTCTCAGGGGAGTGAGATAACTGGAGACTCTCATTAGATTTTGGCACACGCTAAAAATGAGCTAATGAAGGACACGGCGCGGACGCTTTGCAGCCTCTCTGCTGCGCCCCGGCTGCGCGAGCCAGAGAGGCACCGCGCGCGCGGATTTCACGCGGACGCAGGCGGGGCTGGCCGCCGGCGGGCACGGGAGGTGTCAGCGGCGTGTGTAAGAGAGAGGGACCCGGGGCATGCATGGTCACACTCCGGTTACACGCACACACGCCCTGCTCTGTGGAGCCCGCATCCCCAGCCCCTGACCCGAGCCGCGCGCCCCGTGGGCTGCTGCCGTGGGTCGGGGAGAAGACGCAGTAGCGGCAGGGGCCAGTTGTAAATGCTGGTCCCAGTGCCCTGGCGAGCAGCGCCCCGGGCAGAGCGGGGAGGCAGCCGAGGCACCGCTGTGCGGGGAACCCGGCGAGCTCAGAGCCCAGCGGCGGCTGGGGCGGACACTTAGGGCTCGGAAGCGGGCGCCTGCCCCGGCTGGTTCCCCGGCGTGCCGGAGACGCGAGGAAGTTTCGGGGGAAATGAAGCGTTTGTGCTGCTGGTGCGGAGCGCGGCAGCTCCCAGGATGTCTGGCAAGGGCCATTTCCAGTAGCACGGTGCCACCTATGGAAGGTGCCTGGAATTAATCGGGGATATTGGATTTCACAGGAAAACGGCCTGTTCCCTGTCTGAATAGCGGGGTCTGGGGGACGGGCACGGTCCGGGCATGGGCCAAAAGCACCTTTCTGAGTCCAAATGGCTGCATGAATTTCAACGAGTGTTTCCCCTGGTTTGTCTGTCTGTATCTATCTGTCCATCCTCATACACCCCCTCTATCTATCTAACTTATCCCCATACACCCCCTCTATCTATCTATCTGTCCATCCTCATACACCCCCTCTATCTATCTATCCATCCTCATACACCCCATCATCTATCTATCCATCCTCATGCACCCCCTCTATCTATCTAACCTATCCCCATACACCCCATCTTATCTATCTAACCTATCCCCCTACACCCCATCTTATCTATCTATCCATCCTCATACACCCCCTCTATCTATCTATCCATCCTCATACACCCCTTCTATCTATCTAACCTATCCCCATACACCCCATCTTATCTAATCTATCTATCTATCTGTCTGTCTGTCTGTCTGTTGTGCCGGGCAGTTCCTGTTTAGAAATCGGAGTTCTCTGCTGAGATCTCTGGTCCCGCAGCGCCAGGAGCGCCGCAAGTCCTGCCCCCGACCTGTGCACACCGGTGTCTGAGAAGGCTGCTGCACTTCGGGGCGCTGCCTTCCCCCGTCAAAGAAGCCACAGCCCAAAGCAAACGCTGCGCACTTCCCTGGGTTTGGTTGAACAGCCCGGATAGTGAAGGGGGTTAGGGGGAATCGCCCCCTTGTTGCTTCTGCCGCAGTTTGGAACAACAATTTCCACTTGGCTGCACGGTTCCCGCTACGCTCGAGTGTCTGCTTGTGGTACAAGTCAAACCAAACGGGTCTGGCGAGAACCCCAGCCCGGAACCGTTCGGCTCAGAGGAGAACGTTCCGCATTCCCCAGCACGGCGCAATAGGGGATGTGGGGACAGAAAGAGGCTATAGATAAGGAAGCCGCCTTGTTTTCATCTCCAATGGAAAATGCCGCGCGGCTCCGACAGAAATGCTGGGGGGGGGGGGGGAAGGGTTTGCGCCAAATCAAATGAATGTCTCGGCATCTCCTCCATTGATCTGCTCGAAAGGCAGAGCCGCTCTCAAAGTTCCCTGAAAACAAACATGTGACCAATAATCCCAGAAACAGGCATCCTGGAAAATACCCGCCACCCTCCCCGTCGGTGGGTGTTACACAGATCACAGCGAAACAGCCTCTTTCCCCGGCCGCTAAAGCAAGACTCCGGACTGTTGCTGGTTAGCGGTGGGAGGTTACACCCCAGAAGAAGGAAAATGGGGCGGGAGGGTATTTGAACAAAACTCAGTGAAAGTCCGTCAGAGATCAAAGTTCAGACAAACCCATCGGAAGTTCCGAAAGGCGCCGTCCAGAAGACAAGCTGGTTCATGGGCTCCTGCCCTCGCCCAAAGAGCTCGTGCGCTCTCCCGGGCCCGACCTGTCTCGGTGTGGGACCAGAAACGAGCAAAGGAGTCCAGGCTCGTGCGCACCCGGCCTGACGGGACCGAGCCAGCTCGCCGTGGCTAGGAGCAGGGGCTACACTGCTCCAGGGAAGGGGGGCGGGTTCCTTGGGTCCCGAGGTGCTGTGGGCTGCAAGGCGGGAGGTCGCTGCGGAACCTCCCGACCCCGACACACGCGGGGCTTGGGAAGGGTCCAGGAAAAACTTGCAAGCGCCTGAATTCGATTTTTTTAAAACAACAACACAATAAAGTTGAAATCAAAACTTCCCGCGATGAGAAATTCTCAGCGCGCCAGGGGAAGGGGAGGCTGTTCCGCCCCGGTCATTTCCCCTGTATTGCTGTCCGGGAGATCCGGATCGGGCTTGTTGGAGAGCAGACCGGTGGGGCCGGCAATACCGCTGCCATGTGACTTTCGCCTGAAAAGCCCCTTTCCCTCCGGCCGATCCAGGGGACTCGGGCTGTCCCTCTCCGACGCGTCCCCGCAGAGGAAGCTGATCTGTCCGGATCTGTTCTGCGCACCATGGCAGGGCTCAGGGCCTCACTCCTGCTGCCACTTCGCTTCCTGTCCCCGCTGCAAAGCCCAGCCCGCCCCTTGCCAGGATCCTGGCACAATCCCCCCCCCCCCCCCAGCCCTGGGAATCGCTCTCTCCCGTGGGAAACAGCCGCTGCTGCTACCACAGGCTGGGTCTGTTAGGGCGTCAGCGGTCTGCCCAGGGACCCTCGCCTCCAGCCACATACCTCGGCTGGCGGTGATGGCCAGCACCGTGTGGGGTGGGGAAAGGAGACGGAGCCCAGCGGGCGCCAGCCTGCCCAGAGCGGTGTGGGATGCGGAGCAGAGCCCAGTGGGCGCCCAGAGCCGGTGTGGGATGCGGAGCAGAGCCCAGTGGGCGCCCAGAGCTGGTGTGGGATGCGGAGCAGAGCCCAGTGGGCGCCCAGAGCAGAGGGATCAGCCCGGCCGGTCTCGGGTTAGCTAGTTGTTCGTTCCCTTGAAAGGTGCAGCCCGCCAGCCTGTCAGCTTTGCGGTGGACAGGGCCCCTCCGGGAGCAGCTTCCCGCCCCCTTCTCACATCAGGCACAGGGACCGGTGGGGGTGTCCCCTCATGGGGCACCTGCCTCTGCATCCCCGCCTGGCCCCGCCGCCCCTCCCGGGGCGCCTCGTTCCAGCGGGGGCTGCAGTCTGGGTTCAGAAAGGAAAACTCCGGGGTCCCTCCCCGCGCCTGAGCCCCTGGGGGCACGGCGAGGGAGCCAGTGCGCGGCGGGGCCCCGAGACACAGCTGGGCTAGTCCCCAGCCCAGACCCGGCCGATTGACTCACCGGCAAGCACCGATTGCCCAGTGGTATCGAGGCGAATGGTTCCTCGCCCAGCCGGTGGTCAGGTAGCCCTGTTCATGGCCTTGGCCCAGCGGCGGGTCCCGCGGAAGCCAAGACCTTGCTAGCCGGACCGAGGGAGGTTTCATTGTCTGTAGGAGACGAGCGCGGGTGGAAGTGCCGGGTACCCGCGAGGGGAGGCTCCGGACGCGCCCCTGGGGTTTGTTTAGCGGGAATTCGGGGGGGGGGGGCTGGTTCATAGGAACCGAAGTGGGTCAGAAAGGGCTCGGCGCGAGGGAGGGGCTTCTTCCAAGAGCGCCTGGCCAAGCCCCCCCCGCAGGGTGCGGGGCTAACGGACCCCCCAGCCCCGCGAGAGGGAGAGGAGCTGCCCGCGGCGCCCTCCATCCCCACGCGGCCGCTCCCCGGGGGCGCAGGGAGAGTGGGACTGGCCGGGCGCTAACAGGGACTGTTTGCTCCTTCCGCTGCCCCAGCTCTGCCCGATCGATCCGTCTATCGGCTGCCTAGCCCGGGGGCCTCCTCGGAAGCCGGGGGTCCCGGGGCTGGGGAAAGTATCCTCAGCCCTTCGTGCAGAGTCTCACGCCGGCCCCTCCAGTCTCGCCCAGGGAGCTCGCCCGACCCGTTTGGCCTGAATTTGCAACCAAACGTGTCACTCCTGCGAGCCCGTGACACGCGTGGGCAGCGCTGCCTCGCGTGCTCCCCGTCCTTTCCTGCGGCCCTGGCCGGGTGCTCGGGGCGGATTTATCCAGGAGACAGACTCCAGGGCCTGAGGGTTAAAGCCTGGGCACCAGCGTGTCCATTCCGTGTCTTCCCCCCGCCCGGCTCAGTCCTCGTACTTTGCCCTGGGCCCCTGCCTACACCTGCCGAAACACCCCACCCCACAGGGGGGTCGGCGGAAATCCACGCAGCAAGCCTGTGCCGGAACTCCCCTCCAGCTGGAGGGAGCCAAACCCCGGCCGAGTCTATCGCTTCTTGCTCTCGGGAGGCAGGTGATTAGGAACAGGGATCAGGCTGGAAATCAGCAAGTGCTGGAACTTAGGGTTTACTGGCAACGCCACTAACTCCTGCCAGAGACCCCACCGTCGCCCCATCCCCTGGGGCCAGGGCGAGGTACGTCCAGCCCGCTTTTGTTGTTTGCCTCTGGAGGTGGGAAGGGAACCCGGGCCCCAGGAAAACGAGGTGTCCAGTCAATAAGTTTAACGAGGAGTCTAGGAAATTCAAGATGGTCCGAGATTTATTGCTTTCCGCAGCGCCGGGAATGGAATGACCCTTAGTACACGTGGGTGTTGATACAATGTGGCCGGGGCGCGGGGGTTACAGATTTCCTGTGCAAATCACACTAAAGGGTTTAAATGAGCTTCCCCGAGCAGTCTAGGGGAGTTCACACAGGCACTAATCGAGTGCATTCATTTCAAAGGAATATATACGTCTAAATTCCCTTCATTAGAAACCTCAGCCTTCGTCTCATAAAATTTGGGGATTCTCTGAAGCAGCTTGCCAAGGGGAACATAAGAATGACTGGACTGGGTCAGACCAAAGGTCCATCCAGCCCAGTGTCCTGACTGCCGACAGTGGCCAATGCCAGGTGCCCCAGAGGGAGTGAACCTAACAGGTAATGATCAAGTGATCTCTCTCCTGCCATCCATCTCCACCCTCTGACAGACAGAGGCTAGGGACACCATTCCTTACCCATCCTGGCTAATAGCCATTCATGGACGTAGCCTCCATGAGTTTATCCAGTTCTTTTTTAAATGCTGTTATAGTCTTAGCCTTCACAACCTCCTCAGGCAAGGAGTTCCACAGGTTGACTGCTATGTGTGGCAAAGAACTTCCTTTAATTTGTTTTAAACCTGCTGCCCATTAATTTCATTTGGTGGCCCCTAGTTCTTGTATTATGGGAACAGGTAAATAACTTCTCTTTATTCACTTTCTCCACATCACTCATGATTTTATACACCTCTATCATATCCCCCCTTAGTCTCCTCTTTTCCAAGCTGAAAAGTCCTAGCCTCTTTAATCTCTCCTCATATGGGACCCTCTCCAAACCCCTAATCATTTTAGTTGCCCTTCTCCGAACCTTTTCTAGTGCCAGTATATCTTTTTTGAGATGAGGAGACCATATCTGTAGGCAGTATTCAAGATGTGGGTGTACCACGGATTTATATGAGGGCAATGAGATATTATCCATCTTATTCTATATCCCCATTTAATGATTCCTAACATTCTGTTTGCTTTTTTGCCTGCCACTGCACACTGCGTGGACATCTTCAGAGAACTATCCACGATGACTCCAAGATCATTTTCCTGATTCGTTGTAGCTAAATTAGCCCCCATCATATTGTATGTATAGTTGGGGTTATTTTTTCCAATGTGCATTACTTTACATTTATCCACATTACATTTCATTTGCCATTTTGTTGCCCAATCACTTAGTTTTGTGAGATCTTTTTGAAGTTCTTCACAGTCTGCTTTGGTCTTAACTATCTTGAGCAGTTTAGTATCATCTGCAAACTTTGCCACCTCACTGTTTGCCCCTTTCTCCAGATCATTTATGAATAAGTTGAATAGGATCGGTCCGAGGACTGACCCTTGTGGAACACCACTAGTTACCCCTCTCCATTCTGAGAATTTACCATTAATTCCTACCCTTTGTTCCCGGTCTTTTAACCAGTTCTCAGTCCATGAAAGGATCTTCCCTCTTATCCCATGACAACTTAATTTCCCTAAGAGCTTTTGGTGAGGGTCCAAAGGAGATGAGGAGCAAGGGGGGCCGGGAGAGAGAGAGGTTGGATATACAGAGGAGACTGATGCAAATTAATTGTCTCCTCTTTGGGGCAAATGGGCAAAGAAACTAAACGTGGGTAGACAAGGCTGGCAAACAGCCTGGCGCTAGCTCCGGTCAGCTAGACCCAGCCTGGCCTTCGGGGCCCTGGCGGCGCTGTAACAAGTAAACAGTTACCCCCAGTAGAGTTTTCACCCCCCAAAATAAAGGAGATCCAGCGGCTCCACGGAGCCCCGGGTGGAAGGCGCTCAGGTGTGGTGGGGACAGGCGGCCGTATAACCCTGAGCAGACAGGTACTGAGCCCTGGACCTGCGGGCGGGTCCCCGGGTCAATGGGCTCTGGATTCCCTGGTCTACCTCTGACCCGCCCCACCCCCCAGAACTGTCAGAGCCCCGTAAATAACAGCTCCTGGCCTCGACCCCCGAGTTGCCTGTTCCCTTATCTCCCCTAAACCCGCCTCCTCCCCGGCCCCCGGATCGCCTCGGCTTCCCACGGCACCGACGGGAGCACGTCGATGGGGTTCACCAGTTCACTGGACCAGAACGTCACCACCCGACCGGCTCAGCCCTGGGGCACAGCCCCGTGCGAGAGAGGCAGCCCAGGGCCCCCACGCACGGACACGGCCAGTCTGCTCCCAAGAGCGACTTTGCTCCTCCGGCTCCCAGGCTCGCTCAGCCCTTCTGTCCCCACAGGACCCCTTGCTGGGCCCGGGGCGGAGCAAAGCGTGCCCCGATCCGGTTCTCAGTCGTGTGTCTGGATGGGCCGGCCCGCTGTCACCCCCACGCGTTTTCACCCTCACGCGAGACGCAGCCAGAGCCGCCTGCGGCTGTTCGACCGAGTTACCCGAGGGGGCAGCCCCCAGACTGACACCCACCCGCGCCATAGGGCCGGTTCCAAGGAGCTACCCGCTGGGAGTCGCCCCTCCGGCAGTGCCCGCCGGGATTTGGCTGTTTCAAAGGGAGGATGGAGCCCACCCACCAGGCAGCCCCCCGGGGGAAGCCCAGCAGCAGGGGAGCCGAGAGAAAACAGGTCACTGGCAAAGAAATGAAGCATCGCCTCTCGCCTGCCCCGCCTCCGCCTGGCGCGCGGCGTGGGCCCCCCAAACAACGCGGCACCCCCTCGCCGGCTCTCCCCGTCACAGTCCTAGGCAGCCACAAGCGACTTGAGAACTAATGGCACAAAACAACAACAAAAGGAGCCGCCGTCGGATCGGTCAATGCACCTGAAGGGGCGTCCAGTGAGTTCGTTTAGACTCCGAGCAAACACCCCCCGTCCCGCGTGGGAAACAGGTGTTCCGCAGCCCGTATTTCAGTCCATAAACACACGCCCGAGAGTTCATTTATCACGTTGGTAACAACCCTAAATGGAACTGCCGGCGTTTTTCTTCGTAAAATTGCAGCACTAGACCGTTTTATTTCCACTTTCCCCCCCCCCCCCCACTCTCAAATTGCAGCCATATGGGAACCTAGGTGATAGGAAGCAGTTACCTTATTTACTGAAGAGGAGACGCACACGAATCCTCCCAGGACCTTTCCTCGCTCGGGGGGGTTGTTGCTCGACGAGCGGTCGAAGCATGAAGTCGGCCAGGTGTTTGGCGGGTCTGATCTCCACTCCAGCATCCCCGGCATGGGTTGAAGGGGAGGGACAACCCCACCGAAGAGAGACACCAAAGCGCCCCAGTTGTGCGAGGCTGGAGGCAGGGGAGTGGGAAGCCAGAAGTCCGTCCCGTCTGAACGTAGCGTGTCTCTGCTCCCCACAGTGCCCAGGGCGGCGCACCCCACTTCAGTGAGAGGCTACAGTGCTGCTGCAGGGCGCTCTGGTCCGCAGCCCCCTCGCCGGGGGTCAGAGAGTGACAGCGCCCAGGCCGGTCTGTGCGGAGCCGAGGCGAGAGGTTGGGACGCTCCAGCCGGAGGCGGGAGATATTAAAATTCGGCCTCGGAGGAGGTTTGAGTGGTTTGTTGTTTTATTTATTTCCCCCCTCCAGGCTCCAGCTGGAATAAACCCCCGTTTGTTCATGAGAGATCGGACACGTTTGCACCTCCGTGCTTCCCAAGAACCATCCCCTAGCTGAATGTCTCTCTCCCCCGAAATGGTTTGGAGAAGGGCAACTTCCCACTCCCCTGCCTCCGTAGGCACATGGAGGTGGGGAGATAAAAGAAGCTCCCAACTTCAGATCTAAATAAAATCGGAGCGAATCTGTTTCTTCGGCTGTGATTGAATTGTGCTTTAACAGACGCATGGAAGTGACTTGAGAAAGAAAATCTTTCTGATAGGGATCTCCCCAACTCAGCAGCGTCTACATTTCTGGCTTTTTTTTCAAGCCCCTAAAGCAAACATCCTGATGGGAGTAAGTGGCAGTAAAATCACTGAGGGATGAAATACAGAGAAATACTATCTTAAAACAAATAACAAAACTCTCCAGCAGCCATTAGTGATTTAACGGGCTGGGGGGAGGAGAAAGAGAGAATTCTGCGGCAGATTTCGGGAACCGAGACCGCTACGGCAATCACCCAGCGATAAACACTTGATTGCAGAGAGCACTAATGACCTTGTCGCTCTGTTTACAGATAACCCTGCCATAGCGGCACAGACAAAAAGTCATTTGACGCTCCAGGAACCAGTGAAACCCTCACCTCTGCTTAGACACCCCATCCCCCACCCCAAATCCCTTTCGCCCGCCTGCTTGAGAAAACTCCATAGGTTCTTGGAGCAAGGAAACCAGAAACTCATATTATAGGCTGTTGAAGTCTACTTTATTTTCACTACCCAAACTGTTGGAAAGTATTTAAACTTAAGCAGAAACAGCTGTACTCCTGGCACCACTCTACCAAACTATTTGTTACTGGGAATGACTTTTGATGATTCTGAACTTTGCTGGTTTGCTGGCTTCCAAACTAACGGCTTTCTTGGCAGATAGTGTCTAATGAGGTGATTTTTACGTAATCTTCGAGTACTTCGTTAATAAGATACAATTTCTCTTTGTTATATTAACCCACAATAGAGTTTTCCCTCTCGCTTTCCCCAACCCTCTGCCTCTGCACCTAACACATCCATGTTTCATGCATTCTTTGATAGTCCAGGACCTAAGGGGCAGAGAGATCAATACAGACCAGTAATAGGGAACAGGGTCATTTCCCACTATTATTTTTTACAATCGGCAAATTTTGCACGTGTTATTTTCCACCTTATTTCAAAGACAGTCCTATACGAATTGTATGTGGAAATGAAACTGTCTCGGGCAGGCAACACGCTGAAGTCAAGGTTCGCAGAGTTTTGCTACATCTGTTGTAAGAAAACGTCAAGGCTTGTGTTTTGTTTGTCTGTTTTGAATAAGTCTCCGGGCGAGAACACGTTAAATTCCAAGTCCTCTTCTAGAGTTTGTGCCCTGTTGTGAGTCGTTCCGAATCAAAGGAGCCCATCGCCCTACGTAGCATGCCAGAGGCACTGTCCAACCCAGCCCTGCTCAGCAGTGGGTTCGTTTACACGTCGCTAGCAGGGCAGTCTGGATTAGCGGCTACACTTTGACCGGTGCACCAGGAGGGCTGGGACCCGGTGCGCCAACCCGTGTGGTTAGAACAGCCCCTGCAACGCCGCGCGTCCAAAGCCACCAGCAAAACGACCTGAGATGAGGCTCTGCTGCTGATTCAACTCTTCCAGCCCTTTGTGCTTCTAAATTTCCTTTCTCTGCACAAACGTTGCAGCAGCTTTTCAGGAAACGCAGCCGCTGCGCGCACCGCCCGCGTGCCGGGGGCTGTCCCAGAGCCTGCCCCCGCTGGGCAAACGGGCCGCCCGGATTGAAAAGCACGCGTTGGCCTGCACAAGCGCGGAGCGCAAATCTACCCACTGGAAACGAAAATAAATCACCGGA
This sequence comes from Trachemys scripta elegans, assembly GCF_013100865.1. NCBI lineage: Eukaryota > Metazoa > Chordata > Testudines > Emydidae > Trachemys > Trachemys scripta. The sequence continues at coordinate 33,583,029 of NC_048311.1, forward strand.
ATAATGCGCAGTCTGGCCCCGGGTTTGACAGACCCACCGACTCCCCAAGGACACGGTCCCCACTTCATTCGCAGCGGGCAGCACCGGCTGTGCTGGGGGGGACTTGGATTCTTCCCCTAGTCCCCAGGCAGCCCTGGGGGTCGTGGCATCCCTTGGGCGGGGGGGGGGGGGGGGGGTCGGGGGGGGCTGCCTGGCCCGGGGGGGGGGCTGGTGGGGGACAGTGATTTAGAAAGATGGGGCTGGATGGAGACGCTGTGCGGGGAGGGGGGACAGGTATGCACCCCCCCCCAGCCAGACAGCGGGGGCCCGCTCTGCCCCCCCCCCTCCCAGGGTTCCAGCCTCCCTCCCTCCCCCCGCCCCCTGCCGGTCTCTCGTCGCTCCTCTGGCCCCGCCCCCTGTCTATTGACAGGCGGGTCACGTAGCAGGGAGGAGAGGGGGGGCGGCTGGGGGAGGGGAGAAGGGGGCGGAGGCAGCGGGGGGGAGGAGGAGGGGCCGGGCCCCGGCCAATGCGGTGCAGGCGGAATATTCCACCGGCTCCGCCAGCAACAAGTGCGGGGGGAGGGACGACTGCGGGGGGAGGAGGGGGGGGCACGGGAAGGGCTGACGTCAGCGGGCGGAGTATTATGGTCTGGGCTGCGCTGGTTGCTGCTTCTCTGCTGCCAGCGGCCGAGTAAACATGGAGCTTTCAGCCGTCGGGGAGCGGGTGTTCGCGGCCGAGGCCCTGCTCAAGCGCCGCATCCGCAAAGTAGGTGTCTCTCGGGCCCCCCAGCGCCCGTGCATGCAGCCCCCCAGGCCGGCGGGAGGCCGAGATCGCCTCGGAGAACAGCCCTGCTCCCTCCCCCAGCTGCTCCCTTTTGCAGCAGCAGTTCAGAGCTGCCTCTTCCCCTGGACTTGCACTGCACACATTGCATCTGGTGATTTTTTTGTCCTGCATGCCCATTTTTACAAAAATGCTGCAGGCATGCTTTGCTGCATGCGTGTTGCTGCATGCATATTTTTGCCAGATGCATTTTGCTGCATCCCTGTTTGGTTGCATGGATTTGCTGCTCGCCTATTTTTTGTTCCATGCATTTGGCCGTTTGCATATATTTGACACATGCCTATTGGTGCAGGCTTATTTGGTTGCATGCATGTTGCTACATGCATATTTTTATTGCATGCATCTATCTTGATTCCCCCATGCCTATTTATTTTCTCTCTGTGCAACTGCAGGGGCGCATGGAATATCTCGTGAAATGGAAGGGCTGGTCTCAGAAGTAAGTAGGTTATATATACAATTATGCAGCCTAGCAAATACCCAGAAGATGGTGGTGATTATTTATTTTGCATTGTAATAGAAAGAAAAGCTAGATCCTGTTTTTTTTAAATTTTATATATCTTGTCCCCCCCCCCACTCACAGCTGACACTGTTTCTCAATCTCTGTGCATGTCCTGATAGGTACAGCACCTGGGAACCCGAGGAAAACATTCTGGATGCCCGGCTGCTTGCAGCCTTTGAGGAAAGGTACAAGGCCTTTGCTAGTCATATACATCACACTTATAAAAACGTTGCTCTGTTTTGTAGCAATGCTGAATTGAAACTGTTTTTTTTTTTAAATACCTCTAGGGAACGAGAAATGGAGCTATACGGCCCCAAAAAGCGAGGCCCCAAACCCAAAACCTTCCTGTTAAAGGTAAGGAGGCAGGAGCCTAGTGTGTGCATTGACATTGTTTAGTTGGTGAGTGGAGAGGGCTGCATGCTGCAATGGGGAGCATCAGAACCAGCATGCTAATAGCAGGATCCGGCTCCAGCACTGATGGGGAATGCTTGTGGAAAGGCCATTGCTTATCTGGGAAGTTGTAATTATGGAGCCGAATGGCAGGATGATAAAGTCACCGGTTGATTTATCTTCTTTGCAGGCACAGGCAAAAGCAAAAGCCAAAACCTATGAATTCCGCAGTGACTCTGCCAGGGGGATCCGGGTGCCATATCCTGGTAGATCACCCCAGGAGCTGGGCTCCACTTCCCGGGCTAGGGAAGGACTGAGAAACATAGCTCTGCCCGCCCAGGGCAGTCCCAGCACCTTGAGGGGTGAGAGCATCCGGGACCGGGTTGGGAGAATGGAAGAGAAACCTGGAGAGATCCCTAAAAAGAGAGGCCCAAAGCCTAGGAAAGAGCATTACAAGGACTTGCCAGAGGCTCTGGATGTCTCCAAGAGGAAATTATGTGAGCCAGGGGACAAGATTGGGGACTACCTCAAAACCCGGAAAATAGAGGAGGCCGTTCCTGGGGTAGCGAAGTTTGGCTCAGGACACAGTGTGATCCAGCTAGCCAGGAGGCAGGAGCCTGACCTCTCTGGTGCCATGTCCAACCCCAATAGAGCAGAGGCTGGCATGAAGCTGGGAGCCTCAGAGACTTACCCACCCAGGGTCACCAAGCACAGGTCAGACTTTTTGGACCCCAAGGGGCAAGATGGATTGGACCCTGGCGGCCCTAAGATCATGCACAGCTCTGCAAACCAGGGCTCTGTGGGAAGCTTGTACAGAGACAGTGTGGGGACTCAGTCTGGCAGACCCTCCCTCATTGCCAGAATCCCTGTCTCCAGGATTCTGGGGGACCCGGAAGAGGAGTCCTGGAGCCCATCTCTCAACAACCTGGAGAAAGTGGTGGTGACTGATGTGACATCTAACTTTTTGACCGTTACAATTAAAGAGAGCAGCACGGACCAAGGATTCTTTAAAGAAAAGCGATGAGTGTTTGCAGGATAGATCCAGAGAGATAAAAGCTTGGTTAGAGCTTGGTGGTTTTTTTTTTTTTCCAGGACAGGACCTAGAAACTGTCTTAATTCTTTCTGCTTGCATTTTTTTTTCTCTAGTTTTCTGTTTCATTGAAAGATTATCTCCTAGAGTTATATTTTCTATTAGATGTAAATATGTTATTTAAGAAAAAATACCTATATATATATATCTATATATATATATTTCAACTCTAAGTTGTTTTATTTAAATGGAGACTGAACAGTGACTGCTCAGTTGCTCTTAGAAAGGACAATAAAACTGAGAACTAACGAGTTCATGTATCTGTTGCAGGAGCCAGTGTATATAATGAATGATGTTAGTAGCTAATTATGTTTTGGGGTTTTATTAATTATGATTTTTTCATAAGATGCTCTGGATGATGCGTGGGGAAGTTGTATCCCTTTCAGGGCAAAATGCCCTGATTTCTTGATTGTGATATAAGGTGTTGCTTGTACAATCAAGTGTGCTGTATCCAGACCTGTCAGTCTGGACAGCTGAAATAAGCACTTGAATTTACAGTATTGTTGGGTTTTGTTTCCAATTAAAAAAAAAAAAAGTTGGTATAAAATCAAAAAAAGCTGAAGTCCATAAAAAGACTAAAAGTTGTTCTAGTGAAGTATTAACTTGAATTACCTCTTCTTGCCAATGAAGAGGAGGTTTGTATGTTTAAGATTCCTAAAAGGAGTGATACTGAAATGCACTTTAATAGAATTGTCATAGCAGTTATGGGAGACAGAACTGAGCTGAGAAGCTGTTTTCATTTTGTCTGTTTGCTTGATTCTTTCCCCCACCCACTTAAAAAAAAATCTGTTTACATTCCTGAAATGCCAGAAAAGTTTGGGAGGATAAAGTGTCACTGCCCATATTTAGATGCTCATGTTATTATAGAAAGTGTTGCTTTTTTTCCAGGGCACAGTTCCCTTTGGGCTGCTGGGAGACTCCAGATACAGTGTTCTACAATATCCACATCTCCCCCAATGAATTCCAGAGTCACTTTTGGGGGTTAGAGAAAATAAATATTTTCCGTCTTATGCCAGTTTCACAATGGCTGAGAGGAGATCTACTACTAGGCACAAAGTAGGTGCTGCTGACACAGGTGGCTGTTGGTATTTGTTCACACCTTTCTCTTTGGAAGGCAGATGTGAATGGTATGGTTTGGTTTGGTTTTGCTCCAGGCTTAGTGAGAGTTAATGACTGAACAAAATGCAGCGGTTTCCATCCACTAGCGGAGACCAGAAACCTTTTGCTACTTTGCAGAAAGCGAGTGGGGATTCTAGAAGTGTTTTTTCTCTCTATCTGAACTCCGTATTCCACCTTTACCTAGTTAAGGGAGAGGTTGATATTTTTTGAGCCTGTTGTGGGAGAAGGGGATCGGGGTTGGGGTTGTTTTTTAAGGTGTAACAGGTGCTCTCCACTCCTAACATATATTGGTTTAAGCACCTTTGTTGGTTCAAAAGCACAAAACTGTCCAGCCGCCCCGAAGGGCCTCGGATAGTGGAGCCTGGCCTTTCCCATCTTCTCTGATTGGCTCAGTGAAGGTCTTAAATGCTTCTTAATGTGGGGACTGCACATAGGATGAAAGCACATGGGGCCTGATGGGAAGAGGAAGGGGCAGGAGTACAAGGAGTAGCCTTTGCTGCTCTTAGGCCCATTCTGGATAATTTGACCTCCTACCTCTTTAGACCCCTTTCCCTTCCATCTTGGGGACTTTCGCCTTCATCCAATCCAATAAACAAGGGGACTCTGGTTAAGCTGTACCCAGGGAGTTGCTTGTGTGTTTTTTTTAATATAATATTTTGTAAAACCAAGATTTTAAACTTAGTTTGTACAAAGAACTGAAACAAGGAATGTAACAATATTGATGCTGTTTTCAGGTCAAACCTACATGGGACATGTCTGTTACCATGTGTATGATAATGAGGATTTGTCTACCTGTCCTCTACCCTCTATGCCTGAAGGCTGGAAAATACCTCCCCTTGTTAAAGAGATCACAATGCAGCTCCCGCCTCATTCTAAAAGTCAGGGTGTGATCTTAATTTGGCATTCTTCACTCCAGACCTGTATAAATATATATGTGTCTAGATACGCACATATATACATATCTAAAGCTAGACATACCTGTGTGTATGTACATATCTCCATATATATTGGATGTGTGTGTGTGTATGTGTGTTATTTAATTCTAAGACTTGTAAAAACAAATCTGGTTAAATCTCAGTCTCAGAAGTGAAGCTTAAATACGTGTCTTCTGCCAACCGTGAATGTCTACATCATACCTGCTTTTTATGTGAGTTTAAATATATACTTTGTAAATAGAACCGTGTCCTTCTTATGTCCCCCCTGCAATCTCCACGTTGCTTGTTTCTAGCTGGCACATCTCTCTCCCCGAGTGATTCCCGGGGGAAGGCGGGCTCGGTCCCCGTCCGCCTGCCCCTGCATGTGGGCTCGCCTTCCCTTAGCCCCCGGTACTGGCTGTTCCTGGCCGGGGGGAGAGGACAGGAACTTGCGCTGATGGGAAGCGCTGTTGAACAGCGAGGAGCCTGCCCTGGCGCCCGCTTCTGCAGGGAACGTGCCCGCGGGGGCGGGTGTGGACCTCCTACCCCCTGCCTGGATGCGCGACCCCAGGCGCTGGCGTCCGAACGAGCCCCGCGTCTCCCTCGCCCTTTGGCTGCCAGGGCTCCGGAGGTCTCTGGCCCCCGCCGGACCTGACTTCCCCGCCGCGGGGAGGGTCCGGGTCCCTCCCGCAACACCAGCGGCTGCTTCTCGGCTTCGCACCCACGAGGCAAACCCAGCCCCGCATGTCTAAGCTCTGGCTGGAACGGGCCGGCTCCATCCCGCCCCTGGGACCGGGTCCCTCCGCACGGGAACCCCCGGCTCTCCTGCCCTGCAGCCGCTTCCATAAACCGTCTCTGCAAATCACCTATCGGCCAGGCATTAACATGCACGAATCGATTTAGGAAATGAATGTCCGGATTGCTAGGCAACTCCTGGGGCTCCTGGCGGAGGGGGGAGTGGAGGAGGTGTTTCCCACCGACACTCCGAAGGGGCAGCTGGTTCTGCCGTCGCTCGGTGTGAGGGGCGTGGATGGAAGCAGCCAGACACCCCCCGGCCCCAGGAGCCAGCAAAGGGCGGCTCTTGTCCGGCTGCCCCACGGCGCCCCAGAACATCCTGCCCCCGTGGGTCTCGGTGCGCACCCGTCTGAGTGGGGCTGAGCCGCGTCTAAATGGGCCGGACTCAGAACCGGAGCAAAGCTGCGAGGCGGGCACTGCATTGGCTGCCCGCAGCACCCCCGGCTTCACTCGCCCCTGTTCTCCGCAGCGGGCCTGGGGATGAACCTGGGCATTTAAACCCGGGATCGTTTGCTGCCCCCCTGCCGGGGTCTGCTGCGCACCCTGGCCGCCGAACCGCCCTGCGCGCCGCGGCGCTGCCCGTCCCGTCCCAAGAGCGCGTTTGCTTGGCTTCCCCGCGCAGCGCTGCGCTACCGAACCGGAGCCAGCCCAGCCCAGCCGCACGGGCCGGGCCAGGCAGCAGTGTTTGTTCCCGGGGCTGAGCAGGGGCAGCCCTTGGATTTGCCTGAGTGACACCAACCTGTCCCGGGCCGCTTCCCCCCGTGGTGCGGCCGGGGCGATGGTCCAGCCGGCCGGCGCCGCCTGCAGGTGAGCACTGTGCCGGGGGCTGGGGTGATGCTTTCTCCTAACGAGCCCCGTTTCGGGCTCTGTTTGGACGGGAAGCGGCTCCCGTTGCCAGCGCCTGCCAAGCGCACGCCGCTGGGTTATTGCTCGGGTGCCTGTCTGCGCTCCGGTGGGTCAGAGGGGGGCTGCCGGGCTGCCGGATTCCTGCGCGCCAAGTGCTACCGCCAGATCGCGGGCGGTCGCGGAGGCCTGGGGTGGGACAGAGAGCAGGACCATGCAGGGCCTGCAGCAGAGCGATACCTGCACCTTAGCGGTAGTTTAATCCGCCTCTGGATTCCGGCTGCAGGTTCTGCACCCGGCGGCCTTGCAGGGGAGATGGAGGCGGCCGGAGCTGCGGGATCGCTCCAGGATCATGCTGGTCAGGAGTCTGCCCGTCTCACCATCACTGCACTGGGCGCCTGGCAGGCATTGGTCTGCTTCTCTGGGTGCCTGTAAACCCGGGTCTCAAGGGCGTGGCGGCTCCTCGCCAGCCCCTCGCAGGCAATCCAGGCACCAGGCAGCGGGGTTTCCAAGCTCAGTTGGAGGTAGGATCCCGGAGCACACGGCTCCTGGGGGGCGGAGGACATCAAGCGGCTGGCACACGGAAAGCTGGCTGTGCAAACAAGCCCACGAACGCCTCACCGGGCCCCTTTGCCAGGGCACTGATACAGGACGCAGCCTGCCGATTGGCCTGGTGAAAGACCCGGGGCTCGCTCAACCCCGGTTTGTATCCCAGGCTCCCCTCCCCTTCCCCTCGCTTTCGCGGGGGTTGGGGTCTGGCTTTGAACGTCCCAAGTCTGGGTCCCGGAACACACAAGACAGAAAAACCTCCCCCGTGAGCTCCCCGCGGGGCGCCCAGAAATCTGCCCTTTGTATTCAACTCTTCATGTACTGCGGGCCCAAAGAAAAGCAGGGGCTGAGCTGGGCTTTTAGCTGTGTCCTCATTAACCTCCCTTTGCTGCTCCGCTGAGTGAAAGGAGCGAAACCCTTGATTATTGTAGTTGTCAGCCGTGCGCAGTGGCGGAGAGGTAGAAAGGGCCACACAATGGGCTTTTCTCCTGGAGGTCCCAGCAGGAGACTCGCCTTTCAGACACGTTTACTGGCCTGGGAAGGGGGGCGCTGGTCACTTGGGGGGGGTAGATTTGGGCAGGGGAAAAGCCAGGCACCGCCGGGAGATGCCCGGGGAGGGGGCAGGAGGACGGAGAAGGGAGGCCCTGCTCTTGCCGGGGCGCTCACGTACAAAGGTCACCTGCAAAGGATTCCAACGAGGCGGCGTGACTCTTAGCCTTCAGCCAGCTCCGGGTGGGCCCCGGGTCTTTCCTCCTCCGGAGTCTTCTCGCTGCGGGCCAGAGAGTCCAAAACAGGAGCGACTGGGGCTGTTTCCTTCCTGCGTTGCCGAGTCGAATCCTGGCCCTGGAAACGTCAAAGGAACAGCAAGAAAGCGGAGTTACCAACCCCCTTCCCGCCTGGGAGCTCGCTGCGACTCCCAGCCAAACAGCCGGGGCCCGGCGCTGCCCGCGGAGCCCCGCCGGCTGGAGGGAGAGGACTCCCCGCCTTGACTCCGCAAAGCCTGAAGCGCGGTGGGGAGCGAACTCAGTCCACGCCGGCCGCCGAACGGGAGCCCAGGCTGCCTGCCCTGGGGAGGAGAGGTCACATCCCGGGCAGAGACACTGACCCGGGCTCCGGCCGGCTCCCGGCTGGTTTCATTTTCGCTTGGCTGCTGCGCCCGGCGCAAGGTCCGCGCTGCCCCGGCGGGGTATTTTAAGAGGTGTTCTGGCGCAGCGCGTGCAAGAGAAGGCCCCGTGTGCGCCCGGTGCCAGCGAGGGGCAGCGCCCGGCTCCCACCAGGGTTACCCCCATTCCGGGGGCGTAGCGGGCTCTCTCCGCCCTTGCGCTGCATTAGTGTCTCTTCTCCGGCAGCCCCGCCCTCCCCGGGCAGCCAAGCGCCCGCCCGCCCCCGGGGGCAGCCGGCTGGGCAGGCAGGGCTGAGCCGCCCCGTGCACAGGCTGCAGGAAGGCGCACGCGGGGCGCGCTCCTCTGCCTGCTCCGCAGGTGGGAGATGCGCGGGCCAGGCTCCCCCAACGCCCCGGAGAGGGAAAGAAACTTGGGGGAGCCGCGGAATCCCGCGGTACTGCCGCGGCCCAGGGCTGGGGGAACGGGGTGCTGCTGGCTCTCCCTGGGCCCCGGAGCACTGTCCAGTGCCGCTCAGCCTCCTTCCTACATCTGTACCGGCTCTCGCCTTTCTTTGCGGGTCCCCTTTAAGAGCACAGGGGGTCTCTCTTGCTCTCCTAAGAAGCCCCAAAGTTCTGCAGCTGCCCCTAGCCAGAGTTGGTAAAAGAGACGGGCAAAGGGGGGTGGTGGTTGGGGTTTTAATCAGAGACAAGGGATCAGAACAAGGCTTGGGATGATGCACAGGGGACATACCAAAATCGGGGACAGACGTCTCTTCTCCTGCATTGGGCATGCTGAATAAGTGAGGGGGGACGGGCCTCTCCACCGCAATTCACGGAGTAGCAGCTTTACTAGCAAAGGCCATACTCCTGGGGCTAAAATGTGCTGATAAAGGGATGTAAAACTGCACCTTGGTGAGAGCCCAACTTGCACTGCTCCTTCGGTTTACAAAGCACGTGTCCCTGATACCCTCTAGTGTGCAGGGTGCCAAGCCAACCTTGGTGGGCCCCTCCCCTTGAACTCCAGAAAGGGCAGTGCATCTTAGCCCAGCTCTACATTTTAGCCCCAGCTGCACTAGGGACGATGCAGCATGAGTGGGAGGCTGGTGGAAGGTGCTTTGTCCCACGCGGCTGCAGGTCGCTTTTCCTGCTACAGCCCTTCCCCACCTCCCCCCCATAACATCACCTCTAGTGCCCAGTGACCTAACCCAGAGTCAGGGACAGCTAAACTCCAGGAAAGCTGATTTCCCCCCTTCCCTCTCTTTGCAGAACTCCTTATCTTTCTCCACATCCTAATCAGGGTGGTTTGTTCCCCACTAAAGCTTAGCTCATTCCGGGGGATTTGCCTGGGAGAAGTTGGAGCGAGGCGACTGACTTCCAATTCTTGTGTTCTAGTCCTAGTCTGCGACTGACTCCGTCTGTAACCTGGACAGGGAAAGGTCCATATCATACGATGTCTCTCGGCTGTGCCAGGAAGTTTAATGTCTGAAAAAGGTGGTGAGACAGTCACTGAAAAGTACAATTACACACTCCATCACCCCACGCTGCACAGTAGTTTGAAAAGTTTAAAAAAATATTTATTGATATACTAACATGAATAAAAACATTATACAAAGTTGTCTGACACACCAACTTCTAGTGTTTTCCTGCAAAATAAATTAAAAGCAGCCTAGAGGTCTGGAGTCTACACTAGCATTAGTGTCCAAAAATACTAGAAAACATCACAAAATGCAAGGGAGCCAACTCTAGGGTCACCAAGGGAACCCCAACCACTGCCGTGAACACACTGCAAGCTCAATGGGCAGGCATTGTCTTCAGGGAGGCAGCCCTTATTTACCGTGGGCTGGGCTGCTGTCTGGTTTCCAACAAAGAACTCAAGCATTCCCCAGGTAATAACATATCCAACGCTTGTTCTCTAAAAAGCAAACTGGTGTAGTTTAAAGCAATCAGAAGTGGCATACAGGAATGATTTGGCTTTTTTAATAATAAAAAATAATAAATGCACATCAGGCAGTAATTGGCACAGTTACAAGAACAATTGTTTTCACGCACACTGCCTCGCTTGCTTTTAGTAAAACCTTTTCTTCTTAGGTCTAGAGTCCTTCACATCTATGTCAGTCTCAGAACCAAAACAAAAAGAAGACGCTCCCAAGAACTCCAGTTTTTTGGTACAAAATATATATATAAAAATATACTAAACTCCTAAGGAAGATGACTGAATTGTCCACTTTTTCCAGTCCAATGAAAAACCCCCATACTTCACCAGATTATGCCAGGATAAAATACCATTCAATATACAAATACTGCAGTACTATTCCCTTGGGAAACCCCTTAAGACTAAAAATAGTGACAAACCTTTAATTGGTTGTTTGACATGCAACTAAAACACAAACTCATAGCAGCAAATTTTTTAAAAAGGTAGACTCTGAAGACTAATTTTATTGGTAAACACAATTAGCACCAGCTTTTTAAACTTCAGTCCACAAAAGATTAAATTAAAACGCACAATTTGCCTTTGAGAGGCTAACTTCAAAGTTAAACTTTCACTCAGACACACACACACACACACACACTTTGTTAAGGGGAGTCCACACATTTAATGCCAGATTAAAGGGGGGAGGAAGAATGAGATGAAAGTAAGGTGTTTCCAGATGATCACTTTCACAGTCTTTATAACTTTGGGATTGAAACAGCTGGTTAACAGAAAGGCACAATGTTAGCATTGGCAAAGCAGGTTCCCACTGCTACAGGAGGGGGAAAAAACCCAGTTTTATAAGTGGCTGGTGCTGAAAAAAAGCCAGTTTCCATTTGTATTAAGTTTCCAGGGCAAAAGTCAAGAATCCCAAGAAAACATCACCCAGACTCTGAAAGGCAAGAATGCCTTTGAGTGGGACCAAGCCACCAAATGTGAAATACAATTTAATTAGAACTGGAATTCTGAACAGGGACATCTTACGTAGATCTTGTCTAGGCTGTAGGACTTTGCCCCGTAAGTACTTTGATAGTGGTTTGCACTGGTTGTAAACGAAGATAGGCATGCAGCACCAGTGCAAACCAGTACCCACCATGAGTCACTCCAGTCCAAGCCCTGTCCTACACTAGCGCAACCCTCTTGACGCCCCAAAGTACAAACATAGGCACTGACACTATAGGAGTAGGGATGGAGAAGCAGTTTTCTATCGTCTTAATACAGTCGTATCAACTGGCCCCTCCTCAGACCAGCATCAAATGCCATTTTTCAGTGGCCATCCCAGGAGGTGTTTACACAGATCCATCACCAGCCTTATTCTAAGGATTTCTGGGTTCATCCCTGTGGAAGCAGTTTCTTCCCTCTCCGTGTTCAGATGCCAACCTCAGAAAGGAGGGTGCAGTTCCCTTTGGACACACACCAGCTGCTACCATCACCAAAGCAGGTGTACCTGGGGGTCCACAAAAATGCTGGGTGCATCCTTCTGAGGAGGAAGGGTCTTCTCCCCTGTCCCCTCACCCATGTCCTTGCTTTTCACAGGACCCTGGACTAACCCAGCTTTGCATAAGGGCAAGACAGCTGTCAGTGACCTGTACCATGGGCAAGGCTGGGACAGCACATTCCAAAAGGCACATTGTAAGTTACTTTAGTTTGGATTTGCAAAGGCCAACTAGTAAATATTTGGTGTGTGTGGAAGACAGCCAGACACAGCCTTTAAGATATCCAGACCCCCCTTGTTCATTACTGAAGGAAAGGATCTTCCAGCATTCCCATGCCTGGGGCTTCAGAACACATGTGGTAAAGGCCACCACAGGGGTACAGGCTTCTGAATCCACAAGCTAATTTTTTCTTGAAGTTCTCAAAGTCATAGTAGTTAGTTTGGCTGCATTTGAATGATGAGGTCAACTGAATAACAGACGCTACTTTTTGGCACCAGGGAGCTCCAAAGCAAACTCTCCTTACAAACCCTCCTCGCAGACAAAACTGGTCTGACCCACATGACCCCTTGTCCCATGCACTTGAGCAGGACAAATCCACCTGGGTAATGTTCAAGGCAGGAACCATTGCATAAGATTAAAGGCTTGTCAACTCAAACTGGACCCAAGCTTAGATTTGTTAAAAACGAAACCTAAACCAATTAAGGTTTGTGAATTAAATACAAAATCCAGTGGAACCTTCCCTGGCAACCCAGACACCGCAGTACCAACAGCAATAGATTATCAAACCTCCCTGACGTTCGCTACCCACCGGACCAGCATAGCAGCCAGCCCAGGCCCAAAGGAACTAGCGTTTTAAATGCCTGACCACATCAGAGCAGAAAAACAGACTAAGAAATATACGTGCGCCTATATCCACTTAATGGAGCTTCAACCTTTGGCTCTTTCCGAGTTGACAGCATCTCGCTACTGCCATTGCAGGTGCTCCAGACTGTGGCTGAGTAAGATGCATGTCACTGGGGCAGGGATGTAGATGATGAACCCATCCACTTTGAAGCGGCACCTAAACACACCGACCCGCCAGCCCAGACAGTCCTCGGCCACCCTGCTGCCGAGATCTTTCAAGGGCTGCCTTTTGCGGGCCTGTCCTTAGAGCACGTGAAGGTCCCAGGCTGCCCCTGCCACACACCCAGGAGAGTTCCAGATCCCTACAGTCGCAAAGGCTGCATTCAAACCGAGTTCAGCAAGAGTCTCCTTGTCTGCCTGAAGGGGGCTCCAGCCAGAGCCTGCCAAAGGCTGTCCCCGGGGCACTGCTGCTTGAGAGGCAGTGAGGTGAGTGCTGTCCTCACCCCAGCCACATTGGGTCTCACCCTAGGAGGCTTTGAGCACCCTCAGTTTCCACTGAAATCCATGTGAATTGAAGGCACTTGGCAGCACCCAGCGTGAGCCTCGCATGCACTGCCTCCACAGCGCTCAAAGCCTGCTGGCAACGGGAGCTCGGCAGGAATTTGGATCCCACAAATGCGGTGTTTTAACCCTCACTCATTCCTAGTGGTAGCATCAAGACAAGGCTAATGGCAAGTCAGAGCCTCAAGCTACCCGCTCTGCCATGAGGAATGGAGAAAACTTCTCCCCTCACAAGGGTCTCCAAGTAGCAGGTGGCTTTAGGCCCTGGGCTGCACCACATACACACAGCCCTGAAGGACGCGTGTGCATGCAGCAAGTTAAATCCTGCCACAAGTATTTGCATGTACCCTGTGATTTAATGCTCCCAAATATGCCGTGTGGGGGTGTCTGGAGAAGCTCCGCCAGGACTAGTGGCTGATGGATGCGAGGTGAAGTCTTAACGATACTGGGACAAGGAGACGGCTGGATTTGGAGAGCACTAAATCGTCCAGACTGGTTCCCATCCCTGACTTCTCGTCTTTCACGCACACAGAGAAATTCACAGCAGCAGCTCACACTACTGATCAGCTGCCAGCTCATGCGGTGCACCCCCAACGTGCCACACTTGGTGTGAACGCAGGCTGTGACGCCCATTCCCACCACAGCGCGCCTGGGTTTGCCAGCAGCAGCAGCAACAGTTTGAGTCTGATGGCCCCTTGCCCCCCACCTCCCTTCTGAACAAGGGAGGATTCTGTATAAAAATGTAAACAATATTTCCATTTCATTTGCAAAACATCACAAGAGAACTAGCAGTCACTTCACACTCATCCCTGGGAGCAACCTAGCCCAGGAGGGTAGCTGGGCTTAAACGAATGTCCCCTGAAAACCTCCACATCTCCAGGCAACCCCCTGCCCCACAGCATGCGGAACCCGGCTGGCTGATTTGGATTGAGTTGGACTGTCCCAGGAGCTTGTGCTAATGCCGAGAAGGAAAAAAAACAAAACAAACAAAAAAAAACCCCTCACCTTTTCTTAAGGAAAAGGTTTAGCCTGTTATGTTGCATGACCCCATAGCCCTCTCCCCAACTGTCCAGGTACTTGCACGTTCTGGTGTTGCAGGTACCTGGTGTTCTGACATTTCAAGTTGTACAGCAAAGAAATCCAACCACAGAGAAACCTGGCTTACCAGTCACTTGCTAAGCACTTTTCAGCAGCCAGCCAGCCAACCTTAATCCCCACCGGAGAAACACAGCATTAGCCTTACTCTGGTGCCATCTGCTCTAGTGGTCAGAAAAACAGAATGGTCTTTGGTAGCTGTTAACAGGTTTCACTGTATCCTACTCCTCCCAGCCCTCAGAGAAAAATCTCTATTGGCTCCAGGAAGCCTCCACAGATACAAGGAACCATCAAGAACATTGCTGACCGGCAATGGCAGAACACTTTGTTGGGGGAAGCCGGGGTGCTGTTTAAAAGCCAATTGCTTATAGGGGCAGGGACACCTGATTTTTGCCTCCCCAAATCTCATTGCCATCTGGCATTCACTTGAAGAAAAACCCAATGAAACAATCAGGTAAAGCCAATGGGAAAGAGGCATCAGAAGGGGCTATGGGAACCCATCCCCCCACCTCGCACCTCCTGGTTCAGTAATGTCTAAGATTGAAAAACCCAACACTGGTGGGAGACTCCTTGACAGTCACTGTAATCAGGTTGGCTGTCACGTCTGTGACAAAGACGTGTTCGATCAGGCTGCGGGTGGGTTTCCAGTCCTGGCTGGTCTGGATGGAGACTGACATGTTCTGGCCCATACCAGGAAACGAGGCAGAATCCCGATCCGAATCGGAGCTGGTCTCCTCTTCGCCGGTGCTCATTTCAGACAGGGCTGCTGGCTTGCGGTTCTCTGTTGTGGGGTGCCCCTCTTGCACACATGGGGCACCGCCTTTTGTCACATCTCTTTCCCCAGCAGCTGCTCTTTGCATTGGTTTCTCATTTTTGCAGGTGTCCACGCCTGGCGGCAGCCCAGTGTTTTGTGCATTCAGCACTGTGCCCACCCCACTGCCCTTGGCAGCGGCTGCCCCCGCATTCACAGCTGCGGCGCCGGCACTTTTGGCCAGAGTTCCACAGACATGCCGAGGGAGGCTGCTGCCACCTGCTGAATTCGGCCCATTTTTGACACTCTGTAAGTTTAAAGCTTGAAGGTTCAGCTCCTGATTGGAAGTCAGCTGGTTTCCTGGGGCAGGCGAATTCACAGGTGCCTTGCTGCCGTTGGGCAGGGTCTGAGCCCCAGCGGTGAAGCCTGATTTCTGATCCCCCCCAGCACCACTGCCGAGTGCCTTGGCTGCTTTGGAGCCGTGCACATTCAACCCCGGCTCCCCAGCTCCTTTCTGGTTTCTCATTTTTAAGTCCAGTCCTAGGCTACTCTTGGTGGATGCCTGTGACTTGAGTGCCAGCCTCCCTGGGGCTGGGGCCTCTGCAGAGCTCTGGTTCTGGGACATCCTGTTCATGTAGTGCACGATCGAACTCTGCCAGCTGATCCCGTGGTTTGGGCTCCCAGAGGAGCCCTTCAGTATATTGGGCAGGTTCTCAGCAGATAAGCCCCCTGAACCAAGCCCACTCAGTGCACTTTGGGGTTCTTTCACATTAGATTTAAGCACAGCAATACCTGAGCCCTGAGCATTGTGTTGGGGCTGCAATTTCCCCATCAGCTTAGAACCTCCCCCCGTCTCCTTTCGGGTTGTTTTCAGCACCTTTGCCAGGTTCATGGTCCTTCTGGCTGCCTTCTGCTCCGGAGGCAGAGGTTTCCGCCCACGCTTCTTCCTGACAGGGTCTTTTATTTCCGGCTTCGCAACCAGAATCTGAGCTTTCTTCTGTGGCACTGGGTGAGTCTCTCTGCTCCGGGGACCTCTCTTTGCCTCCAGGTCACTCTCATCCTCTTCATCAGAGGAGGAGGAAGATGAAGAGGTGGAGGATGAGGAGCTACTTGACTTGATTTTTGGAGGCACCTCTGGTTCCTTTAAAATAAAAATAAAGAGGGAGCAGGAAGAACATCTGCCTGAATTAAGATAGCCACAGTCAGTTCTGCCAGCTAAGTTCTTCAGCGAGATACGAATTTGTTCCCACCGATCACTGCATCACATGCACCAGTCCCTGACTGTGCGCAGGCCTCTACTGTGCAAAGGGCTAAAGAGCCCCCACTGCACACAGGCCAAATCTAATATATTGCCCTCAAATTCCATGTGACTCACTTTTCCCTCCCCGTCATTGCTGATTAGCAATTACCAAAGGGTCTGGATAAAGAGACGCTTCCCCTATCCCTGCCTCTTACATGCAACCTCAAGACACATTCCTGGGTGCATTCTGCTCTCGGAACAGTGTCTCCTGGCAGCTCTGTGCCCCCCCATTCTCCAACGGAAACCCAAGACGTATGATCCATTTCAGCAACACTCCACATTATGACACAAGAGGTTGTAAGGGGCCTTTCACGCAAAGAATGTCCCAAGAACTGCCATCACCCCACATATCGCCACTGTTACTCACCACATGTTTCCTGGGCCTGCCTCTGGGTCGTTTGCCCCTCTTCCGATTCTGCACCTCTTTCTCATGTTCCCTGCAAACACACCAATTGAGGACAATGCTGCACCCATGAGCCAGCCTTGTTCCTCTCTGATCAGCAGAGACCTCGTTTGAAATGCTGCACAACTCAGTTCTAATCCAAGCAGCAACGGATACTTATGAGTGTTATACTTGTGACAAACATACGGCAGTCTTTCCTGGAGAGCTCCAAGCCTATAGATTTCACACTGACCCAAGCTGTTTGTTATGGGTTTGGGAAAGCACCCAGGTCATTTTTTAAGTGCAGTGGGGGAAGGAATTCTCTCTGGGAGTCACAGAGTAGCTCTCTCAGTCGTGGAATATGTAGAATATTTACCCCATAGCAACAGATGCTGGTTACTGGACTAGAAAGTCTGTTATTGTAGATTGTGTTTGAAGTTCTTATAGCAGCCAAGCTGGCAGCATGGCAGAAGTTGCCAAGCTCTGCACTGCCACACAGGAAACTAATAATATGAAGGAAAGAGACCTCCTAGAAACAGGCTCTCAGCAAGGTGTGGTGGCAAAGAGGCATCGCGGTCGTCTACCAGATGATTCCCTGTGACACTAAGAGGCTACAAAAGGGCCCTCTGACTGTGAGGCAAGATGCCATATAGGAATGGGAATTATGGGATGGAGAGGAGGTTATAAGAATACTGTCTCCAGAGCGAAGTGATGGCTGACTGAACACCAGAGTACCTTACTCACTTTTTTAACTGCTGCACCCTAGTCAACAGGTCATTGTGCCACCCACAATAATACCTAGGTTTTTTTAAAAAACGAAGTGGATTTAGAAACCAGCTATAATTAAGGCCAATCATTAAGTTTAGTGTTTTATATTAGTGCAAAGTCAAAACATTTGCCAGCACTGCGACTACCGTAGCCAGAGGGCTATATCTGCACCCCAGTGCACAAAGAGTTCTAGTCACTTTAGCTAATCATGCAATCAAATTGCAGAGCTGAGCTCCATATACGAGTACTGAACATTATAGAGAGCACCGTTTCTCTAGCCCCGCCACGCCACCCAATCACTGCCAGGGGATAAGTATCTCATTCCTCCAACAAGTATGTTTTCAGTGGATTTTCAAAATAAGTTTGTTTCTGTAATTCTAGAAACTGCCTCCACCTGTGCATGCAGACATACACGAAAATACAACCAATGGCCCCGACCTTTAGATTAGAGGTCAAGTACATTCAGCTCTCAGTGCTCATTTCTAAGTTAAATGTCCGTGTCGCATGCTAGTGCGGTCACATTGCACAATCTATGTAAAATACATTCTGATCTCGGGCCCCAAATTAATCACATTTATAACACTTGGTAGCCGTCTATGAACCTGAACTGTCAGTTTAGAGTATCATCATCTTTCAGCCTGATGAGCTCTTCAGTATGCTGTTTGCAGGACAGCCAAAGACCAAATGATCGATTAGACATTGTTCATCCAACAACAACAACCAGAAGTATTTACAGTTTGCTCACTTCTTTTGGAAGGCAAGGAGCAGCCTTGGATCAAGAATATTCTCTTCAGGTTCCCAGCTGTTGTGTCTGGAAAAGAAGAGCAAACACATAATAGAGAACAGGAACATGAAAGCATTTTTTTAAAGTTTGGACTAATATATGGAATATCATCTGTTCAAAAGCAGCTCCCATGAGAGCCGTAGGATCGATTTGACTCTGAGAACAGTGCCCATGTCCCAACCAAAGCCACATCTTTGAATAACCCTAAAGTAATAATCCGCAGGGAAAGTCGGAGTTCTGTTACAAACGCTGCAGACAATGTTACGGCCCCAGCAGAAATGGCAACACTACATAGGATGCAAACCTCATTCTCATCAGAGTGCACCGCAGAAGATGCTCTGGAGAACAAACGAACAGAAGTGACTCTGGAAAGGGAGTCCTGAATTTTTTTTTGGGGGGGGGGGGGGAAATAGCCTCCCCTCCCTCGCCCAAGGGTCAGAAAACAGAGACGGTCTAGAAAAAGTGAAGTGCCCTGATTGACAGGGGGCAAACCCTGGATGAGCCGAGGGATTAAGGATAACAATGTGTGTGCTGGGGGGAGGGGGCTGGAGAGGAGAAGCGGAGCAAACCCACGGGGAGGGAAAGGGGTTTCCAGGAGCAGCTGGCGGGAGGAGTAAACAGACAAGGTCCCCTCCGGGCTGCCAGATCCCCTCCCTTTCCGGGAGAGGCGCAGCTCCACCGGCATCCAGGGGAAGCTCAGGTTTCACCCGGCAGGCGAAGCGTGGACACCCAGGCAGCTCCCCCGGCCAGTCCCCACCGGAGCGGGGCCCGCTCGGAGCCGCCTGCCCCAGCCGGGGGGCGGCCCGGGAGCCGGGGGGGCGGCATCAAGTGTGCGCCGAGGGGGGACGGACGGAGGGACGGACACACACACGGACACACACACACGGACACACACTTATTTGTAAACAAAAGGACGCGGCGCCGCCGAACAAAAGCGGCGGGGAAGGGGCCGGGGCCGGGGCCGGGGTCGGGGTCGGGGCCGGAGCCGGGTGCGCCGCGCCGCGCACTCACTTGGAGGACCAGCCTCGCCACTTCACCAGATACTCCAGCTTGCCCTGCGGGGAGGAGACAGAGGGAGGCGGTTAGCGCCGGGCCTGCGGGGGGATGCCCCGGCCGGGAGCGGGGCGGGCCGGGGGACGGGCCGGGGATGCCCGGGGCCGGCGCCCACCTTGCGGAGCCGCTTGCTCAGGATGCACTCGGCGGCGAAGACCTGCTCGCCCACGCTGCTCAGCTCCTCCATGGCGCCGGCCGGCTCCGCTCCGCTCCGCTCCGCTCCCCGCCGCCCCGAGCGAGCCAGCCACCTCCAACGGGACCCGCCGGACGGAGCCCTGAGGCGCGCCCCCGACAGCCGCGGGCCCCCGCATCCCGCGCTCCCGCGGCGGGGCACACAATGCAGCGCGCGCGCCCGGCTCCTCCCCCACCCCTAGCTCAGAGGCTCCCCAAATTCCCAGGGAGCCAATGGGGAGGGGAGAGAGGGGAGGGCGGAGACTGGCAGCTGGGGAAGGGGATGGGGTCAGGCTGCTGCAGAAAGGAGAGTTATTGTCTCCGCGCGACCCCTCCCCTTCCTGCCCAGCCGAGGGGATTTGCTCCCCCAGCCCCGGGGATGGAACTGGGGGGAGGGGCCTTTGGCCCTGGCAATAATCCCAGGCATCATAATTTAACAGCCCTTGGGTTTCCCCGGCGCCCAAAGGGCCCCAACGACCTTCATGCAGCACATGCAGAATCCTGCATTCATGCAGCCAAACCGACTGCAGGGAACAGGGAGGAGATGCAAAAGTAAAGGCTCCAACTCCAAGAGCCCCTACAGATTGGTCCTAAACCAGGGGTTCTCACCGCAAGCGGCCTGTGGCTGGTGGCCGCTCTGATCATTTCCCCCTCAAATACTTCATTAACTGTAGGACAAACGAATAAATAGGCACATACACATGTCCAAATTCTTGTAATTTCTCTTCCTAGGGTTTTTTTGGTGCCATGCTAACAATAATGTGCAGTGATCTCTGTTCTTTACTGGACCTAAACAGAACAGAAACACAAATCAGGTGCTTTGAACATTCTTGTCTTTTTTGTTGTTTCTTTTGCTCTTTTGGTTGCTTTTAAAAGAAGACCTGCTAGCTACTGTGTGTGCTGTGAAAAGTGATATTAACAAACATACAAATCTCTCTTTCACAGTGGACTTACTTAGCCCTGGCAAGCCCCGGTGGCAAATGAAACCCTGGATGGGGAGATGGGTACAAAGGCAATGGGGACCAGGGGTAATGGGGCACTGAAGGAGGCAGCGGGGGGCCAGGGGTGAAGGGGGGTGAGCTCAGGGCCAGAGTCTGGCACCACATCCTGGGGATGGAGCCCGAACCCCCTTGGCTAGAGCCTGCTACCCACCACCCCAGGGCTAAAGCCCAACCCCCAGGAAGGTGGGGAACTCACTGGCTGCCTGCTCCTTCAGCTTGTGTGTCTCCAGAGGAGGTCAGGGTCCAACCACTGTTGGTGGCCCCTGCAGCGGGGCTGCTGCTTTGACCCCTTCCCCCCCCCCCTTCACCGCCCTAAAGGCTGTGGCCGCAAGAAAAGCCCCTAGTGGCTGCATGCGGCCACGGTGGACAAATTTGAGAAACGCTGGTATAAACTGAGTTATACCCTCAGTAGAGCTGATTGGAAAATGCAAAAGAAAAAAATCAATTTTGCAAACATTTTTGACATTTTTAAAGTAGTTTTTGTTTTTCAGGGTTTGAAATCGGCCTAGTTTTCATCTCTCTCTATTTTTTGCAGTATCTTTAATTGAAATTGTTTTCAAAATGGCTATCAAAACTTTTCATTTATCAAACCCAATTTTGATAATCATTTTGATTTTTAAAAAAATATATTAAAAATTATGAAAAAAAAACAGAACACTAGATAATATTCAAAAATGTTTGGCTAGCTCTAACCATAAGCAATGGTTTGTTAAAAAATAAAAATATTATATAACAAACGAAGAAAGGGGAAATGAATTGATAGTAATGAATATAAATCAGGAATAATGAAAAACTGATAAGAGAAGCAAAGGTACATAAGGTGAAGTCTATGGCCAGGAGAGTTAAGAACAAGGAGTTTTAAAAAAATATTTTAGGAACAAAAAGAATTCTGACAATGGTACTGATCCACTACTGGATGGACATGGTAGAATTATCAATAGTGATGCAGAAAAGGCAGAAGTGTTCAATAAATATTTCTGTTCTGTACCTGGGGAAAACCAGATGATCTAGTTTCATTACATAGTGATGACAACGTTCTTTCCATTCCACAAGAATCCCAGGAGAATATTAAACAGCAGTTACTTAAGTCAGACATTTTAAAATCAGCAGGTCCAGTTAACTTGCAGTCCAATAATTTTAGAAGAGCTGGCAGAGGAGTTTGCTGGACCATTAACGTTGATTTTTCAATAAGTCCTGGAGCATTGGGGAAGTTCCAGAAGACTGGAAGAAAGCTAATGCTGTGCCAATGTTTCAAAAGGGTAAATGGGATGACTTGGGTAATTATAGGCCTGTCAACCTGACTTCCATCCTGAGAAAGCTAATGGAGCAACTGATAATGGGACTTAATTCATAAAGAACTAAAGGAGGATAATGTAATTAATGCAAATCAACATGGATTTATGAAATATAGATCCTGTCAAACTAACTTGATATCTTTTTTTAATGAGATTACATGTTTGGTTGATAGAGGTAATAGTGTTGACGTAACATACTTAGACTTCTGTAAAGTGTTTGATTTGGTACCCTGTGACATTTTGATTAAAAAACGAGAATAATAAATGGATTAAAAACTGACTCTCTGATAGGTCTCAAAATGTAATTTTAAATGAGGAATCATCAATGAGCAGGCATGTGTTTAGTCGGGTCCCACAGAGTGTGGTTCTTGGCCATGCACTATTTAACATTTTTATCAATGACCTGGAAGAAAACCTAAAATCATCATTGACAAAGTTTGCAGATGACACAAAACTGGGGGAGTGGTAAATAATGAAAAGACCAGGTCATTGTGTTACAGCAATCTGGATCACTTGTTAAACTGGGTGCAAGCTAACAATAAGCATTTTAATACATCTAAATATAAATATGTACATCTCAGAGCAAAGAATGTCAGCCATATTTATATGATGAAGGACACTACCCTGGGAAGCTGTGACTCGGAAAAAGATTTGCGAGTCGTGGTGGATAATCAGCTGACCATGAGCTACCAGTGTGATGCTGTGGCCAAAAAAGCTAATGCAATCCTGGGGTATAAACAAGGGACTCTCTAATAGGAGTAGAGAGGTTATTTACCTCAATGTTTGGCACTGGTGCGACCATTGCTAGAATCCTGTGTCCAGATTTGGTGCCCACAATTCAAGAAGGATGATAATAAATTGGAGGAGTCAGAGATGAGCTACAAGAATGACTAAAATGATTAAAAAACTCTTCTTCAGGTCAGCTCTGTGTAAGGTCAAAAACTTGTCTCTCTCACCAACAGAAGTTGGTCCAATAAAAGAGATTACCTTACCCAGGTTGTCTCTCTAATGTCCTGGAACCAACATGGCTACAACACTGCATTTAATAGATTATGGACCAGATTCTTATCTCCGTTACACCAGTGCAGATGGAGTTATTCTGGAGTTACAGCAGTGTAGATGAGATCAGACTGACCAGGTGTGTACTGTTTTCTCCCAAATACAGAACAGTGCCATATCCGTAAGGCTATTTTACGTTTAGGACATTTTTTGTAGCACAGAGCAGTTAGCTCTGAGACTAGAATCTAACATTATCAGGGGCAGAATTCTTGGAAAATCCCTGGAAGCAGGAAGAGGAAAACAATCATCGTTATTTATGTGCTGTGGTTGGTGGGCAGATTCTGAAGCTCTCTGTTCATATAACAATAATATGTAATTCTCCTGCTTTGAATGTTATCACATTTTTTTGATATTTGTTTTTTTACAAATTATTTAATTTGTCAAGGTTAAGCCAGCTCAAAAGAGCAACCAGAAGCATTTTTGTATCCAACATCTGATGTATGAATAGAGAGGGGTCCAAAATCTAACAGTGCATTTCTTTTTTGTTACTTTAGTAAAGTAGTAAAGTAAGACACATGGGCAATGCATCTTAGTATTTAGCAATATTCAGAGGGAAAGAGCTCATACCCCTGCATGCAGGGGCTGTGTGCTGGCACGATGTAGTCTTCACACTGGAATATTATACATCAGCTCAAGTGACAAGCCAATCTGAATACTCAGGAGTGAGGAACGCATAGAAGTATAACAACCTCCATCTGGGTGGCAGGCAATATCAAAAATTGAGTCCTGGGAATATGCACGTCCTCTTAGCCTTACGAGTACTCGTTCCCTTTAATCTCAATTATCTGTCTCGGTATTTGTACTGCACTCACCAGTGGAGTTTCTGAGCACTTCACAAGTATGTTCATGTAGAAATAACAATCTTTTCTTTTGTCCTTCCTGGCCTGTCAGAGAAAAGGCATGTTTGCATGCAGGTGTTTCGTTTGCTTATTTTTATGAGTGTGTTTATTGAGACAAAGCTAACTCAAAGAGATGAGTTTTGTGTTTAGTTCTGCACATGAGTGGAAGATCGGTGGTTAATCGTATCTCTTTCTGGGAGCGAAGGAGAGCACCCTGGGCTTGGGGGCTGACATCCAGATCCAGTGACCTTTTTCAGAGTAGCAGCCGTGTTAGTCTGTATCCACAAAAAGAACAGGAGGACTTGTGGCACCTTAGAGACTAACACATTTATTGGAGCATAAGCTTTCGTGGACTACAGCCCACTTCTTTAGATGCATCCGATGAAGTGGGCTGTAGCCCACGAAAGCTTATGCTCCAATAAATGTGTTCGTCTCTAAGGTGCCACAAGTGACCTTTTTGTTCACTATCTCCGCTTTATCCCTCATGTCCAGAATGAAGCCATCGCTACAGGATAACATCCATCTCTCGAATGCCTTTCACTCCAGAGTGTTTTACAGATTTAGCTGGCACTCTGCTCAGTCCGCATCGGGATTGTTTTACCCACCTCTGGAGCAAAGTGCGGGCTCCTCTGCTGCTCCGTGTTCTTGCCTGAACTGAAGAGTTGTTCTGTGCTTTGAGAAGGGTTGGGTCCAGAATCACTGCTTCCGAAAATCGCTGCAGCCAGCCTGACATCTGTGTCTTATGGGTCTACAGTTGGTTTTCTGCTTTTCCTCTATTAGTTATTTTAGGGACTTGAGAAATCTCCTCTGTGTTAATTTGCACAGTGATTACGCTATACTCCATTGTGTCCACTCACGCATCCCAGTAACACTGCTGGTCAGTTTGCCCAGCCTGGAAGCCAGAATGGTGATGGCTGAAGGCAGTGGCTATTTTATCAATCTACTTTCTGTACGAGAGATTGCATGGAGGCCAGAGGGGTGTGGAGAGAATGGGGCCCTTCCCTGTGTTTCCAGCTGGAGGCCTTAAAGAATCTGAGTGTTGCTAACTTTCATGAGTTTATCATAAGGTTTGTGATATTTGGTGTTTTCTCTTAAAGCCCCAGCTCCTGGAGTCCTAGGATTAGAAAAGAATCTCAGCTTCCAAAACCCAAGTTTCTAGCCCTCATGATTGCAAAGCCTGAAAAGATGATCCATGCCTCCAAAGGCTCATCAAAAGAATCCAACATTTATTATTATATTTTAAAATCTCAACTTTGGGAGGACGGCTGACTCTCAGTTTCTGAATGCTTGGGGCAGTATAACTTGCATGCTGGCAATATAAGTCTGTGCCCTTTCTGGACACTTGGAGTTTCCATTCAACATTGTAACTGTTTCCCCTTGGAAATTAGCCACTTGAGGTTAAAAACAAGTTTTTTTAACATGAGAAAAGTCAGAAATTGTCTGAGAGCACCCTTCCCCCCCCGCCTTCCCACTGGGCTCTTACCTCCAGCTCCCTCAGGTATCTGGGGAAAATACATGGAGGAGAGAATCAAAGTACACCTCTACCCCGATATAATGCTGTCCTCGGGAGCCAAAAAATCTTACTGTGTTATAGGTGAAATTGCGTTATATCGAACTTGCTTTGATCCACCGGAGTGCGCAGCCCCCCCCCCCCCCGGAGTGCTGCTTTACCGTGTTATATCCGAATTCGTGTTATATCGGGTCGCTTTATATCGCGGTAGAGGTGTATAGTCATAAGGCAGGTGGATGTTTCTCCAGCTGAACAGAGGAACCACAGAAGAGAATTAAGGTCCATGCACAGTTGAATGTTGGCCTTCCTGTCCAGACAGTCAAAGGGGGCCAACTGCAGTGGTAGTGGTAGGTTTTGTGCTGTGGGGAATGGGACATAGATCACCAAACTCATGTCACAAAGGCCACCAATACTAGTGCCTTTCCATCTCTGCTGCCCTGGACAGGCCCAGAAATGGAGACCTACAGGAGAAAGGCTCAGTACCTTGCTGCCCAACTCTGGAACTCCCCAGCAGGCCCTGGGACATGGCTTGTAGCTGTGGTTTCCCTATGAGTTCAATGCTGTTTTATACATTTCTGAGAAACTTTGAAAAATGTCATTAATGACTGGCCTGTCACATTCCCCAGCTCCAGCAGAGCAAAGTGACAGTAAAGCCAATAAACTCAGCAGTCACTGAGAGAACTTTTGGCATCTTAAAAATGAGATTCAGACTCCTTGACTAATCCAGTGGAACATAATTTTATAGCCCTTTCCAAGTATGTCAGAAATCCCTGGAATGTTGTGTATCATGCCCCATGGCCGTAACGCAGGCCAATTATCTTATGGCTGGGCCAACGTGCATTTAGTGTCAGATGAAGTCAATGTCTCTGAAGATCAGAACCTTCCTTGTGGAATTAATGACACTTCTCCTGGAGAGAGAGGAATACAGAGTAGACTGAACAAGCAAGACCTGTTTAAACTAATTAAATAGTCTGCGTGGCAGCTTTGTTGGGAAGATATATTTTTTACACAGGACAACTTTACTCAGAGTGGAATGGCAATTGGAACATTGTGAAGCAGTAAAACAATGTGAGACTTTTGCTCTGCTTCATCCTATCTCCAGCCTCAATGCTGGAGCCTATAGTAGTGCCCACAAATTCAAGCTGCAATTAAAGTTTCAGCACTAAATGTTTAATAAATTCATTTCATTTGTGACTTTATTTCTCAGCACCAGTATAGGTGGGAGACTCTTCTCTCCTTGCACCCTGTTACTTCATCAGGGTGACAAAATATTTTGTAGCTGATGAGTGGAGGGAAGAAACTCAAATTTACTTGTGTGCAACAGAACCAGCTTTTGGAAAGGGGGAAAGCCTGTGGGAATAGACAGCGCTAAGATGGGGGAAAGGGTCCTGGACACAGACAACCTCTGGAATTGAGGTAAGGTCATAAATGCTCTAGGATGGGGGAGAAGGAAATCTGACAGTACATATATGGTTTTATGATGATGTACTATCTGTTCCTGATTGCCCCCCACAAATATGCTTGGCCCTATACAAACACAAGTGAAGGCTCTGTTCTTGCCTAGAGAGCTTACACTTTGGAAACACCCAGCATGCCGACAGACGTGACAGAGGGGAAAGTGGTACAACAAACAGGTCAGGTTGGCAAGTGTGATGGGTTGTTGGCCCCACACAAGTATAGAAAGGGTTAACCTGAGCAGGGGAGGTGAGTCCTCCAAGTGGACCAGAGAGGCTGTGTGAGGCACAGCTTACCAGAGAGAGGCTGCAAGGACCAGCCAATCAGGGCCCAGCAGGCTCATATAAAAGGAGCTGCAGAGTAGCCAGTCACTAGCTGCTGGGAGCTGAAGGAGCCAGGACTGTGTCTCTAGCAGGCTGAGAGTCCTGTGGCACCGTGGACAGAGCAGTTGCTGGCAGAGACTGGGGGAGCGAGAGGAAGCTCCTGGCTGGCTGCTAGGACTGATAGGCTGAGGCCCTGAGGTAAGGGTGAAGAAAGTGCTGGGGCCCATGGGGAAGTGGCCCAGGGAAACATACTGAGCTGTTGGAGGGGCTGCAGCCATCTGCAGGGTCCCTGGGCTGAGACCCAGAATAGTGGATGGGCCTGAGTGTCTCCCCCTCCCCACAACTCATCACTGGGGAAGTGGCTGGACAGTTGGATTGCAGTATTATTCCCTGGAAGTGGGGAGCACAGATGGTGACACGGCCGGATGGCTGTGTCATGAAGAGGATGCTGTGGCCCTTGGAGTGACATAGGTCCGAGAGCAGATATGACAGTGGGAGAGGCAATATCCGGAGAGGACATACCAACCTGCGGAGCTAATCCCCAAGACGGCCAGCAGGAGATGCCCCCATGGTGAGTCACGCCCCATGACAGCAAGAGGCAACTGGCCATGCCCCAATAATACAGTGTTTTAATAACGCAATGGTTTTTATTTTTATTTTTTAGAGACAATGTCTCCATTATCAGCCACCTCGTTCCTTGTTTGCATCATTGTAGAGGTGGGATGTCAGGAGGGAATTGAACGAGGAGAGGGCAATTTAGTGGGAAAGTTGTGTTGGCACAATGGAAACATGGGTCTCTGGGAGAAAACATTGAACGGTCTGAGTAGTGTATAGGACACGATCACGCTTCCTTTAAGGAGTGTGTTAGCCCTTGAGTGGGCCCTTCCCACCTTTCCGTCTCTTATTGCAGAACTTAACAACGTCCATACATAGCTAGGCCTTGTGTGTTTGTATACCGCTAGTAAACATGCTTATTTGAACCCCAAGGGTGTCCGGGGGGACTTCCTCCTAGTTGTAATCTTCTGAAAGAACAGGGAATCCACAGGATGCATCTTTTATCCCCTCCCTTGATTCTGTTTCTAAATTCAAGTGTGGACTTCAGGTTATGGCATCTGTCATCCCCCTGGTGTTCACATTATGAGATCTACTCTCAGTGCCACTGGAAGTAGGGGGGTTGGGGGTACTGCCATGCCCCCTGGCTTGAAGTAGTAATAACACCAAATACATGGCTTCCATCATCAGCACCCCTCACTATAAAAATTGGTGCTCGGTGCTGTACAAACAGAGTACTGGCCAGTCCCTTCCCCAAACAGCTTTCCAGCTACATAGACCCGGACCGATGCAGAATGGGGGGACAGGATAGAACACGCACTAGCATAGTGCCAGGATTTTTTTTTTTTTTCCTCCAAAAGCATTTAGTTCCCCTGGAGTTTATGGGTGTGCGAGGAGCAGCACAGAAAGCGCGCACTTCAGCATGGCAAACGTGTGCAAGGAACTTGTTGCGATTGCCATGGATTCTGGTCTCCTTTTCTGCCCAGAGGTTTGTTTTCTACAACATGGCGAGGGGCAAACTGGCTTTTGGAATGAACTCCCACTCCTTTGTGCTTTGGCCTGGGATGGAAGGGGGGAGCATGACAGCTGCCTCCGGGCGGGGGCTGTGTGTGTGTGTCCAGTCTATCCTTTCTGTAATGTCTACTGGGTCAGTATTTTTGAGTAATCGTTGGGTTAAAAACAACGGGATCCTAAGAGATGCCGAGCATCCACAATACCTTCAACTCAGCCGCTCTCAGGATCAATCCCTGTGTTCGTTCTGGATGAGGTGAGATGCCATGGCAGCCATGTTGGTTGTGGGCATAAGGTGATTACTTTTCTGAAGGAACCAGCCAATCAGGATGCAGGGATTTGCATACTGCATGGTCCCTGAAAACCACACTGCAGCTGTGATTGTGAAACTTTTGTTTCCATGGATCCACTGGCCAGAGTCTCTAACTATGCAGCACCTTGAGCTCGGAGGGGCAGAGACCAGGTCTGGGGAACCCTAGGGGCACTTGGAGCATGTCCCCAGGCTGGTCACTCTCGCAGGCTGCTTTCCTGTGCAGGCCGGAAGTCTCCCTGCAATACAGATGTGTACAGATATTCTTCTTGTTACATTTCCATCTTGGGAATGGTTTGGAGCCCTGGGCAGCAAACCTCTTGCCAGCACAGGAGAGAGAGAAAGCAAATGGAGTGGAAACGCATAGCAAATCGGGATGCAATACACAAGAGGCCTCTCCCTACTGTGTGACTCCCCCCCCCCCCCCCCCCCCCCCATGCGGGACAGGCAAGTGGGGAACAAATTACTCTGTGGTAGGAAGGCTGGTGGGAAAACAAGACTCTCCAAAATTCCCAGTTGAATCAGGAATCTCAGGGGAGCCCAATGTGCTGCTGACCCGGCCAGGGCCTGCTGAGGGTGCCGTACACTAGCCCAGTTGAGTTCCACGCTCTCCAGCATGGCCAGCCAGGTGTTTGGGCTTGTCTGTTAAATGCTTTAGCTGAAGTGTCACTTAACAAAACCATAAACTACAGGAGCTCCAGAGTGGAGGGAGGGGCCAGGCCAGTTTCCACAGCCCAGGCTGACAGCAGCTCTGGAGAAAGGGCCCTGCCTGCATGGGAGGAAAAGAGGCTGGGTTAGAAGCAAAAAGAGGCTAGGACAACTTTAACCCCGTCAGCCCCAATCAATGCGGCAGAATCTCAGGTGGGGTAAAGCAGGATTTCTCAAATGTGGCCTCCAGAGGCTTTTCTTGCGGCCACAGCCTCCTGGGTAGTGATTGGACAGGGGGAGCAGTGGACCCTCTCCCAGGGCCGCCAGAAGGGGTTGGGTCCTGTCCCCCTCTGGAGCCAGAAACGCCAGGGGAGCAAGCGGTTGGTGGGAGTTTCCCCACTTTCCTGGAGTCAGTGGGGCTCAGGCTTCCCCCCGGGGTGAAGGCTCCAGCCGTGCAGTGGCAGGCTCTGTCCCCTGCCCTGGCTCACAACTCCCCCCATCGCCCCTGGCCCCTGCTTACCCACCTTCCCATCCAGGGCTTCACCTGGCCCCCGGCTTGCCAGGGCTGAGTAAATCTGCTGTGAAAAGTGATATTTGTATGTTTAAAGAACAGGAGTACTTGTGGCACCTAAAAGACTCCGAAGAAGTGGGCTGTAGTCCACGAAAGCTTATGCTCTAATAAATTTGTTAGTCTCTAAGGTGCCACAAGTACTCCTGTTCTTTTTGCGGATACAGACTAACACGGCTACCACTCTGAAATTTGTATGTTTGTTAATATCACTTTTCACTGCCTCCCAGCTCGCTAGCAAGGCTGCTGCTGTTGATATAATTTTTCGCAAACATAGAAATATCACTTTTCACAGCAGCAGCCTTACTAGCTAGCAAGTCTAAAAAAAAATATACCATAAAAGCAAAAGAAACAACACAAGACAAGAAGATGCAAAGCACCTTATTTTTTGTTTCTATTCTGTTTATGTCCAGTAAAGAATAGAGACAACTGTATGTTGTTGTTGTTTGCAAAAAAACAAACAAACAAAACCACCCAAACAACCACCCTACATCAATAAATGACAATGATTTGGACATGTGTGTGTGCATATTTATTTGTTTTTCCTAAAGTTAATTAAGTACTTTAGGAAAGTTTGTCAGAGCGGCCACCAGCAAGAGTTGGTGGCTGGGCTCTGAGACCACCAAAAAATAGTTGTCTCGAGGCCATTGACATCGGTGGAACCAGGGCCGGCTCCAGGCACCCGCTTAACAAGCAGGTGCTTGGGGCGGCCCAGGGAGAGGGGCGGCACTGTTAGGTAAAAAAGCAAGTCCTCACTCACCTCTCCAGCACCCGAGTTCGTGCGGAGTTGGTATGGGCTCACAATCTGTCAGAGACCAGACACCAATTCGTTGATCAACGGGCTCACACTATCCTTAGCTTGAAAGACTTCAGAATAAGTGTGGCAAGTTTATTAGGGGTGAGCATCAATATTTATACACAGAAGTAAACAAAGTGATTAACAGATCATAATGGTCATGCATAATCAATCAAGATTCTACAGGATAAAACAGGTTAAAATGTAAATTCAGAAAGAGAAAAGGGGAGATGGCTACTTAAGGGGAGGGGGGTGTCATGAGTAGTTCGCAGGTCAGAGCTTTGATTAAAAGTTCAGACAGAGACATCAAGTCTAGGTTAAGCTCATCAAAAGTTCAGACTCAACAGCACCTGCGGCAATTCGGGGGCGGCAGGTCCCTCACTCCCTCTAGGAGCGAAGGACCTGCCGCTGAACTGCTGCCGCCAATCGCGGCTTTTTCTTTTTTCCGCCCCAATTGCCGCCACTGGTCGCGATTTCTATCGTGGCTTTTTTTTTTTTTTTTTTGCTTGGGGCAGCAGAACTGCTGGAGCCGGCCCTGGGTGGAACCATATAAGATATATGCACCAGCTGTGGGTCTGCCCATGTCTTCCTCTCTGCTCTGGGAAATACGCTGGGCTTGCAGTGCACTGGGCCCCGGGATGTCCACAGGAGAGCTGCACGCAAGCTCTGACGCTCAGCTTGGATGTGACTATGTCCAGGGCAGTGTGGGTTTGTTGCAAGTGCTGGTGCGGCCAAAGCCAGGCAGTCTGAATCCGGGTCTCAGTCCACGCGGCCTCCACGTTCAGGAGTGGCAGGATTTCAGGTCCTGTGTTCTGGTTTAGATCCATTTAAAGTTGCAGCATTTTATTTGTTACTGACGAGCATTGGGAGCCCAGGGAACGCCTTCCAATGTCAACCAGTCACTTCAATCTGAAACCCGAGAGCAGCCACCCAGCATTGCCACCAGAGGGGCAAGAACCCAAGGTAACGCCGAGTTCCATAGCAACCAACCCTACACGTTGAACATTCAGTGAAAAGTTCCTGGTTGTGGTTTTATTCGAAGTTTCTCCCCTGCCTTCTGACCCTGCAGCTGCTTCCTGCAGGGGCTAGAACATTGTCCCAGTTGTTGACATCAACACAGCTCGGGAGCCATCGCCTGTCTGCAAACAGTATTGCAGCACATCTGAGGGGTGCAGTGCAAGCCGCACCGGCGAGACCCCTGCAGCAGAAACCCTTGGCACCTCACACGGGTTTCCCCAATGGCTCCTCGTTTGGCCTGCGTGTAGCACCCCCCGTCCCAAAGCTGCTGCAGTTTAATGCGTTTCTTTTTCCGCCAATCCCTTTATTCTTCCAGTCTCTTTGCAGAGGGATCTGTTCTGCTGGAAGGTATTAATGGCAGCCATCAATCACAGACCTGGTAAAAAATTGATGGGTGCACTAAGCAACTTCATTCAGGCTAAATGAGGAGCAGTTAAATGCCCCTTTGTTTAGTGATAGTTAAACAATAAAAGCCATTGCCCACGGCACAGCAAGGCCTGGGTAGACGCTTAGCCATGTAACCTGAGGGGTTTTCCTGGAGACTCATTGCAAATGCAGGAGATGGGGCATTTATTTAATTGCATGCAGCTGTATGTGTCTGTGGGAAACCAGAAAGCGGGGAGAAAGCAAGCAGAGAAGCAAGGTGAGGGTGGCCCTGGGAGGAAGCCAACAGGGAAACATGTCATGTTTGAGGTTCTGGGTTCCACTCACTCTTCAGCCATAAGGGTCTCTGCCTTCAAGGTCTGACTGGTACACTTGAGGGTTCCCTTGCAAAGTCCCTATCATCTTGTCTAAGTTTCCAATCTCACTTGGAACAGGAAACTTGGTTGAAAAGGATTTGGAAAATCAGGTATCAGGGGGTAGCCGTGTTAGTCTGTATCTACAAAAACAACAAAGAGTCTGGTGGCACCTTAAAGACTAACAGATTTATTTGGGCATAAGCTTTCGTGAGTAAAAACCTCACTTCTTCGGATGCATAGAGTGAAAGCTACAGATGCAGGCATTATATACTGACACATGGAGAGCAGGGAGTTACTTCACAAGTGGAGAACCAGTGTTGAC
>NC_048311.1:33615943-33664283 GCF_013100865.1 Trachemys scripta elegans
CAGGGAGTTACTTCACAAAACTCCCTGCTCTCCATGTGTCAGTATATAATGCCTGCATCTGTAGCTTTCACTCTATGCATCCGAAGAAGTGAGGTTTTTACTCACGAAAGCTTATGCCCAAATAAATCTGTTAGTCTTTAAGGTGCCACCAGACTCTTTGTTGTTTTTGGAAAATCAGGAAGTTGGTCACTATAAGAAACTGTCCATATGAGCAGGGCCCTACCATTTTCACGGCCGTGAAAAACATGTCACAGACCCCAAAATAAGCCTTGCCCCGTGAAATCTGATCTCCCCAAAATCTGCTGGGCTGGCAGGGACAGGACTTGTTCTTCCTCTGCACGGCCGCTACGGGGAGAGATCAGACCCACCTTCATAGGCAGCACCAGAGCAGGGCTCCGGACTGCTGACCCCCCCCCCCCAGCTCCTGCCAGGGCTCCAGGGCTGCCACCACCAGCCCCCTTGGCTCCTGCCAGGCTCTGGGTGTTCTTGTTGGGGATGCTGCCCCCTCACATGGCTCATGCCAGGGCTGGGGGCACCCGGGCTCCAGCCTGAACTCAGGGCTTCCACCCCCCGTGGCTCCTCCCCAGGCTCAGAGACCTGCTAACCCCCACAGCTCTAGCCCTCACAGTTCCTGAGGGGGGCCCGGGTTCAGGGCTGCTGTCCCTGACAGCTCCTGCTTGGGCTCCGGGGCACCCAGGCTCAGGGCTTCTGCACCCCTCCATCCCAGCTCCTGCCATGGCTGGGGCACCCAGAGGCCCATGCGTTAATCCATCCACTGACTTGCAGCTAGAAGCCCCCAGCTGGGGCGCTCCCAGCAGCACTGGGGAGATCGGACCTACCTCTAGAAGCCTTCTCCAGCTGCAGGAAACTCTGCTGGGCTCTGAAGGCAGCACAGAAGTGAGTATGGCAGCCCTGCAACCCCCTGACAACAGCTTTGGGACCCCGCCCCCGCACAATCCCCTTTTGGATCAAGACCCCCATGGTAACAACACTTGAAGCTTCAGATGTAAACATCTGAAATCGTGAAATTGAAGAATGTTAAGATCCTGTGGCCATGAAACTGACCCACGTGAAGGGAGAATTTGTCGGGCCCGGCCCTACAGATGAGATGGGAAACTTGGCACATGCAGCCACAGTCACAGCTGGTGTCATTGAAAATGCTCCCTACACCCGTGTGGCCACGGCCCATGCAAACATCCCCTACTCTGTGCTCCCCTCGGTCCTCCTCTCTCCACTCCAGACAGCTACATTAGCCGTATACACCACTGCGACCACCGCAGCGCCACCCCCCCGAGCGCCACGCAGCACTTCCACTCTGGAATCCCGGCAGAGCAAGGCGCAGGACTCCTGGGTTATCTTCCTAACTGTGTGACCGTGAGTCAGTCAAATGACTTGTCTGTGCCTCAGTTTCCCCATATCTGTTAAATGGTGCTGATAATACTGTGCTGTGCAGAACGGGAGCGTGACATTACTATAGAAGCTGCTAATCTGTATTATCACCATTTGGTTTTAGTATTTGTATTACTGGCTCTGGCCCATGTTGCTCCCCCAAGAGGACCTCTGCCTCATTTGCAAAACGGGCCTATTTCCCCTCGCAGTGCAAGCCCGACCCCACCCCCAGCACGTTTTCTTCCTGTTGTGTGCGTCTCTGGTTTCATCCTCTTCGTGGGTGAAACCAACAGAGTGAAAGCACCTCGGCCAGTCACTATGGCAACAGATGTTTATCAAGGCCCTGAACCGAGGCACCGGGCTGGGGAGAGGCAGTGTCGCATCTGGGCTGGGGCTTGGTGCATCTGCAATGGAGCCAGCAATGCCACAGCGGGAGCTGCAGGGAAAGGCTGCGAGGTTTTCAAAACGCAGCAGCCACGTCCGGCTCCCTGTGTCCCGAGCCCGGCGAGGCGGCACAAGGAAGTGCGGTTTCCCGTAGGGGCGGTTCATACTGAACAGCTCCTTGACACGAAGAAGTTGGGCACTGCTGTTGCTGGCAGTCTGTCCAGCGTGGCCCTGGGCACTGGAACCGCTTTTGTTAAGAGCGGGGAAGTTGGCCAATTCTCTGGTCTATCCCTGTGTCTCTCAGGCCATTCGTTCCTGCCACAGCCCGTGGGAAGGCATCCTGGTTCAACATGCCCAGTACTGCAGCCTTCAGCCTTCCACCCCCACTGTACAGCCGCTGGGCCTGACTCTCCTTGGCTGAGGCAAAGGGGTCCCAGGACTGGTATATACACTCTTCCCTCTGCTATGAGCACCCCCAGGGCGGTGAGCCCCTACCTTCCAGTGCAGAGCTAC
Source organism: Trachemys scripta elegans (assembly GCF_013100865.1). Classification (NCBI taxonomy): domain Eukaryota; kingdom Metazoa; phylum Chordata; order Testudines; family Emydidae; genus Trachemys; species Trachemys scripta. The sequence goes on from NC_048311.1 coordinate 33,618,230, forward strand.
CCCTCTTCCCCAGCAGCCCCAGGGGCATGGGGCACACCGTGGCAGGGCAGACATGTGCTGCAGCCATTCTCCACTGCTGCAAAGCCCCAGAAGAGCCACCAAAGCCGGAGTGCGATTTAGGGGAGCCATAAGGGCTGCCCTAACCTGCACTGATTCCTGCAGCCCCTGACTACGAGGGGCAAACTTCCTCCCGTCTGTCAAATTGTCCTTCCGGAGAGCCGTGCCTGGGGTCTGGCTGGTAATGAATATAGTCCTAGCTCAGTGTCCCTACAAGCCAACCCTGCAAACTATCCTGGAATCACTTCAACTGCTACCAAATGCAGTCACTTCTGGGGTGGAACACAGCAACACCCCTCACAATTTTAGGACAGAAAGCAAAGACCAACTGACAAGCTGCCTGGTGATCTAATCAGGGGTTTCACCAGAGTAGCCTCGCTGATGCGGTTGTAATGGTCTGAATTTCCCTAACAATGACAGGGCCGTAGAAGAATCCCACTGGAACCAATCTGGCTTGTGGCATGTGCTGGGAGGAAAATGGGGCAAAAACATGATCTCTGCTCTGAGGGAGAGACAGAAGAGATCTGAGGCTGTGGAAAAGAGAACCAGTGGAGAGTGCAGGGGCAGAGGCTGATGGAAAAGGACACACACCTGTCTGCATTGGCAAAGAGAAGAATCTTGGGGTGCACCACCCAGGCCATCTGTAGCCCCAGGACTTTGTTGTTACCTGCAGATTCATCAGCTCTTTGGAAGTTCTCCTGCTGCTGGGAATGAGGAAGGCAGGAGATTCCCCCCACTTCAGTAAACTCCCTTCTCCTGTGAAAGGCAGGTCAGACTGAAATCAGGCCTCTGGGCTCACGTTTATTGCTCCTTCATCCAGCTTCTGACTGAGCCAATGCACCAAATGACAAAGCTGAGTCCAGGAGTTAAGACTAAACCCCCTCCATTGCTGGCCCCAAAATTACCTTCATTATCATCCTGGTCATCCCAGCAGACGGCCTCAGCCCCAAGGGACCAAGAGTCCAAAACAATTTCCAGGAGAGAAGGACTCAGACCGTGACGGGGGAGGTTTGGGGTGGTATCTGCCTGGCACCGAGAAGGAAAGGTGCCAGGAATGTAGCTGCAGGGTAAATATGGCAACTACAGTAGTGTTGACCTCAGGCAGCTGGGAATCAGCCTCAAAGTCAGGAGACTGTGTCAAACATCATGAGATTTTTAAAAAATATTGTCACAGGCTGGCCGGCCCTGTAAGGTAAAAGTCTGGCTCAGTCTTGCCTGTGCCTACCAGCGAGCCCCCAGCTGATGGTGATATGGCTGTGATAATTAGCCATCCCAGCTGCAGGGAATCGGGAAGGACCCTTAAGCAGAGTTGGGAGTGCAGCAGAGAAGGTAGGTTTCTCCTGCAGGGTCAGACTCCTGGGAGGGCCACCAAGACTATTTCAGGGACTGCTGAGAGGGGTGGAAGAATTATTATTTGGAGGTTTAGCTTGTGCCTTCAGTTGCCCCTGTTATTCCCCAGAGGGGGACTGAACTTCATGTGACATGGCCCCAGGGCTGAGCCCAGGAAGGCCAGGTGAGAGGCAGACGGCCTGTGGGAGGGGCCAGAGACAAGGGCCCCTGTGGCATTGCACCCCGACACAAGGGGTGCTCTGGGTGATGAGTACACTACCTGACAAATGCACGCGGGAGCCTTTTGATTTGTGTTTGGGCTTTTGAGCCTTTCAGGGTCATATTTACACTCCTCTGCACAGATCCATGGGCTTTCGGTGTTCAGCATTTACGTTTAGCGTCCAAAGTGCTTCACGGTCCTTCGCTCTCCCTCAGGTGAGTGGGGCCCGATGCTTGTCCCCCTGAGGCAGGGAGGTGGAGAGACTTGGCCAAAGCCACACGGTGAGTTACTGTAGTGATGCCTGGTCCATCAATTCAAGTACCATAGCTAGGAAAGGGGCGGCTCTCTCTGTGCTGGGCTCGGGGCAGCTGGCTCTAGCGCTGGGGTGTGTGTCCGAGAGGGCTTGCTCTGGAACCCTGCGTGGGACTATTTTAAATCCTGTTCCCAGCCCGACCCGCAGTCCCCACCCCACCCGCTCCTACATTGGTTCTTGCATTTTTATCCTGCTCCCAGCTGTAAAAACCTTAGATCCCGCAAGAGACACCGATTTTCCCATGCTACTGAAAACAACAAAAACAGTGGGTTATAGACATGGAATTCAGACATAATTTTATCACTAAAAGAATCAAACAAATCTGGCTTAAACCATTTAGTGTTTTCCTGCAAATGACTGCAGTCTGGGGTGTTTTCCCCACCCGCAATAAAGTACATTTTACCCACTCCACTATTACTGCAACAGGCCCTGCGTGATCCCAGTCCTGCTGCAGGTCTCTGACTTGCTCCCCATTCTGCAGTGAAAGCGGGATTGGCTGCCTTCTCCAGATGTTCTTCCCGGGCTCCGTACGCTGGGCTTTTCTTCCAGGGCCCCAGGGAACTCTCTGTGACTGTCAAAATAGGAAAATGCAACAGCACTTTTACCTATTCCACATGCAGAGACTGCGGCAAACAGCTCTGGAGTTGTGAGATAGAAAACCACCCTTCTGTTGATGTGACCTACAACACACACACTGCCCCCGCTCAGCCCCCTTCCTCCCAGTCCCCCACCCTCACACACACCCCGGCTAGGGAATTGGAATAACCGCTATCTGGAGAGAGGCTCAGCACTAGCTCCTAAACAGTGAATGAGCCCGGCAAGGATCTCTGGATGGTGCAACTCTGAGCAGGGCAGTAAATATCCTTGGCAGAAAGTAACAACCTACAGCACAACTCCACCCAGTGCAGCCACCAGCGATGGCATAGCCAGAGCTCTGCGGAGGGAGGAGAGGACTGGGGAGCTGTCCCTGTTAGAACCAACTAGTCCAGGGGTCAGCAACCGCGCCGCTTCCCGCAGCCCCCATTGGCCTGGGACGGTGAGCCGCGGCCAGTGGGAGCCGCGATCGGCCGAACCTGCCGACGCGGCAAGTAAAGAAACCGGCCCGGCCTGTCAGGGTGCTTACCCTGCCAAGCCGCGTGCCAGAGGTTGCCGACCCCTGGACTAGTCTATGGCAAAAGGGGGAGAGAGAGCAGCGCAAACAAGGGACTGGGCAGCCAGCAGTCCCACAGCCCTTCTTGGCATCATTTGAAGGAGCGACTCACCTCTGCCTAGCAGGGCATTAGTATATCCCAAGCCAGAGTCCCAGCACCATGGCAATTCCCACCACCATCTGCAGCTGCTTGGGGTGAGTGGAGACAGCACCAGATCCTACAAGTCCCAAGGAAATTCAGGTTAGTTTGAGTGGCTTGTGCCTGGGGGAGAAGCCGGCCCTCCTGAGCTGTGCTGAGCAGGGCTGTAGTGCCAGGCAGCTAGGGACATGGGGCGTATGCAGCGAGCGGCTTAGAACCAGCGAGGAGAGCAAGGCCAGAAGCAGACCCCAGGGCTATGGAGCTGGACCCGTGCACTCTGCAGGGTGGATCCTCTCTAGCTAAGGTTGCCGTAGCATTTCTAGTCATGTCTTCTGTTTTTAGTCCCTTCTCATTTCCTGAAGATTTTGCTTTAGGGGCAGAATATTTTAGTTCACAAACTCATGCCTGCCCATACTTTCCACATTCTGAAAACACGCATGTGACAATATATTCCATGTATACAGCATTGAAATAGCTGGGGGTAGAAAGTGGAAATTTGGCATGAAAGTAGCCCGAAAATTTGGTGTGGGGGATAAATGTGCCTGGACAGCTCTGCTGAAAATTCGGTTTGTTTTGCTCAAGGTACGAGCCGTGGGATAGCTCTCTCTCCAGCTGCACAGGGGGTTTCACCAAGGGTTCTTGCTACGCTGTTGAAGCATGCACACGTGGCTAGCTTAGGCGGACAGTGACAAAAACTTGCGTGAAGGTGGGAACGTGAATGGGCAAAGGCTCCGCTAGGACCTTCCATCTTTCGCTTCACATCTAGGGAAGGGAGAGCTTCAGGGTTCTGAAGTTATCCAAGGGAAGGGTTCCCTCTTGTCGACCTTGTGCAGTGCAAGGGACAGCGTGTCCAACTGGTGTAAATCCACATGATGGATCCTTTTCCTTTAAAAACCGTAGCCAATGCCATTAGCTGTGTTATCAGATCTCCAAAGCTGGTTTGTCAGGAAATCCCAAAGACCGAGTTGCTTGTACTACCTCAGCGGTGCTCCCTTGTGCACAGACACCAGGGCATATTCGACAGCCCTGGCCCTTTTCTGCCGAATTGAACCCCAGAGTCTCAGCTTTCATTTTTTTTGCTTAACCATCAGGGTTAATAACAGAAATTTCGAGCCAACTAATGCACTAGCGTCTCCCTAAGTCTGCAGCAAGCCAGGTACAATGGCACTGAGGGGTCCGAACTGCCCAGCCCGCTCAGTGGGGTCACTCTGTGCCTTGCGTATGGCAGAGTATTTAATTACAAGAGTCCATATGCGATCTCAGATAACAGGATGAAATAGCGTAGGGTTTTCTGCACCTGTAGTACAATCTGGTACACACATTTCTATTCTGGTGGTTCACTTCCTGCACCAATTTCATTGTCAGAATGGTCCAGGCTATCTTTACAGAGTGATGTAAATGTGTATATGAGAAATGCTCTTCTCTTTCAGGTATATATTTGAATTACTAATCAGCAGCTCATGTGCTACCCAGCTCAGGGGCGGCTCCAGGCACCAGCCTAGCAAGCAGGTGCCTGGGGCGGCCAATGAAGAGGGGGGCGGCACGTCCAACCATTCAGCGGCAATTCGGCTGTGGGGCTATCACTCCATCTTTGAGCAAAGGACCTGCCACCGAATAGCCGCTGATCGCGATTGTGGCTTTTTTTTTTTTTTTTTTGAGTTTGGGGCGGCAAAAACACTAGAGCCGGCCCTGCCAGCGCACCAAGCGTGTGCCTGGGGCAGCAAGCCGTGGGGGGCGGCCTGCCGGTCGCCATGAGGGTGGCAGTCAGGCTGCTTTCGGCGGCGTGCCTGCGAGAGGTCCACTGGTCCCGGGATTTTGGCAGCAATTCGGCGGCGGGTACGCCGAAGGTGCAGGACCGGTGGACCTCCCGCAGGCATGTCGCCGAATCCGTGTAACCAGCGGACCTCCCGCAGGCATGTCGCCGAAGGCTGCCTCACTGCTGTGCTTGGGGCGGCAAAATACATAGAGCCACCCCGACCCAGCTTGCTTGCAGCCCTCAGCACAGCTGTCCTTAGGTGCAGTTCAGAGGCTGCAGTGGCTAACTATGAAACTAACTTAGCTGCAAAATCAGAGGGTCTACACAAGCCTGGCAATGTTCACTACGGCTCTGTTATGCTTGTTCTGTAGGTATCATTGAGCTCTTCATAGGTCTGATTTTAATGAGTGTTTCTAGCCGGGGAAAATTCCAGAGTGTTTCTGTACCAGGGGAGATCGGCAGTGGAAATACGAGTTTCATAAAGTCTAAGGCCGGAAGGGATTATGAGCTCATCTAGTCTGACCTCCTGTATATCACAGGCCATTACATTGCACCTTGTTACCCCAGCATTGAGCTCAATAACTTGTATTTGGCTAAAGCGTCTTCCAGAAAGGCATCCAGTTTGGAGCTGAAATCGCCAAGAGATGGAGAAGGCACCACGTCCCTAGAGTAGACTCGGCGGGTGGGTGTGTTTAACCACTGTGTCGTGTCTAACCCTGCTCGGAGGACCACTGCCCAGAAACCAGTGAATGTGTAATCAAGGCCTGTTTGCCCGGCAGGCGCAGAGGAATGCATGCACAGTACTGCAAGATGCCAGGTTTCCAGCCTGCTGCCTGCTTACCCCTCATTCACACAAGTGGGGGGAGCGTGCTCAGTTCCCAGGGGAAGGAATTCTGGTAAGTCCTTCCTGCTAATGAAGGGAATGTCCAGGACAGATTTCTTAGAGAGACACTTCTTGCCTGGGGGAGGAGAGATGCGGGTGGGGAATGAGAAGGAATAAGAAGCGGCAATGAAGGTATTTTGCCACGAGGTGTCAATGTTCCAACAAGAATCCGTCAGTAGCTGGTTTCTCCAACCCGGAGGTGCCTTGGAAAGCAGGGGGATAATGTGCCTTTGGAATGGCTTAACCTGAAACAGTGCCTGCCCCTGAACCCGAGAGACAGAGATGCAAGTACGTCCCCCACAGGGACAGGGGCACCCTCTGTTACCTGGAGAGCCCCAACAGTGGCACTGGAACATTTTAATAGTGGGGGGTGCTGAAAGCCAGCCCCCTTCCCCCTGTCTGCCCCCTCCCCCCAAGCAGGGGCCGGGAGCAGGGTCGTGTCTCCGGGAGGGGGGGACCCAGACAGGGGTAAGGGGGCTGAGTCTGGGGCTGCAGCTGGGGGTGGGTTCGGGGACGGCAGCCAGGACCGGTGTAAAACCTGGGGGTCCTGCAGCACCCCTGCACCTCTAGTTCCCATGCCTATGACCCGCAAGTGCCCAGAGCACTGTGCTGAATGCGAGAGGAGTCGGTCACCTGTCCCAGGATCGGAGTAACTGGACAGCATGGGCTGCATGACACTCAGGGACCCGTCATGTGGCTCAGGGGTGATCCCCAGCAGGTTGCAGAGGAGGGGATAGATATTCACGCTCTCAAACGGCTCCACCTCCAGCCCCTTCCTGAAGGCTGGTCCCGCGGCCCGGAAGATGGTTTTCATGTTCATATCTTCATTGTCAAAGCCATGCTCCCCCTTGTTAAACTGGACTTTGATTCTCTGCAGGGAAGAGAAGTCTCAGTGAGGACCCAAACCTACAAGCCCCTTAATTTTTACTTAATCTCCTGACGCCCAGACCAGATTCTGGTGGAGGAAAAGCGGAAATGCTGCTAGAGTGTATCCACCCTTGGTACTGGGTATCAGGCAGCCACCGTGTTCTGCCAGATCTAGGGTCCTTTTAGATTCATTCAGTGACAGCGAGGGCCTGAGAGCTCCGGCTAGAACCTGTCTTAAAGAAGGTCGGTTCTGTGCAAGCTCCCATCATAAAGATCAGTACATCTGAATCCTGGCCTGGAGCTCATCCTCTGCTAGTCCTGTCTGCCTCTCCCCCCGACCCCCGGCTCTGCCAGTGCACCTGAGTCCTGACCTGCAGCAACCCCCTGTCCCAAATTGTACCATGTTGGGTGCTGTGCTTTGCTTTGCTTTGCTTTGCTGTGCGGGCGTTTAGGATTTCCCCAAGTGGGACTAGGTTTGAAGGAGGTTTTTGTTCAGCCTTGGCAGGAACAGAAACTTGATAATTTGGACCTTGGTCCCTTTTCCTTAAGGTAGGTCTACACTGCAAATGAAGGTGTAATTGTAGCACCGGTAGGCATACCTGCATTAGCTTTAATCTAGCTAGTAGTGAAGTAACAATAGTAGTGAAGGCATTGTGGCACGGACTTCAGTGGGGGCTAGCCACCTGGCTATGTACTCAGAACCCTCAGCAGGGTTGTACTATGATAGTTGGATTAAAGCTAGTTCAGCTCTGCCTACCCACCCTATAGCTACCCCTTACTTTGTGGTATACGTGAACCCTGAGTCTAGGCTCCCAAATCAGAAGAGACATCCCTGAGGAATCTAACCTTTGGGGTTGGACAGGGAGCAAAGATTCTGCTTTCTGACATGATGGGCAAGTTCATTGCACTACATCTGTGTTCCCCTTTCTGTTTTCAGGGAGGGGAGCATACCTGGAGCCACAAACAGGAGACAGGTGCAGCTGCACAATATGGAAAGAGGGTGAGAAAGGCAAGACCAAGTTTAGACACTAGAATGTGTCTGCAGCTTACCCCATGGATCACATATCCGGGGTCACTGTACACCATCAGGGGAGTGAGCCTGGTGTTGTTTGCATAGTGGAATCTCTTGGGGAACTCTTCCTTCTTGTATACATGGAGCTTCGGGTGGGCGTTTTTCAAGGCCTGGTATACCTGGTCTAGTTTATTTGCTTTTGGCACCAGTAACCCATTTGGTCCATAATCCAAGAGTTCAAACTGGATGTCTTGGAAGGAGAAGTTCTGCACTGTGCGGAGGTAAATTTCATTCTCCTTTATGACCGTTTCCATCCCGTGGTCAGATGTGATGATCAGATTGAGTGTCGACTCCAGGCCGTTATCCTTGATGCTTCTCCTTAGGTAGCCAACAGCTCGATCCACCTGGCTGACCATGTTTTTCCTCTCTTGGGATTCAGGGCCATACTTGTGTCCCGTGGAGTCTGGCTCCCCAAAGTAGAGAGTGACTAAGTCTAGATTGTCTTCCAGGAACCAGTTCATGACCGTGTCAATGTTCTGCCTCCACTCAGTTTCATTGCTGTAATTGTGGAGAAGGGACTCCACTTTCTTCACATTCACCTGCTCACCTTGGTAGGTTGCTTTCCCCCCAGGGAAGAAGACGGAGCCCGCCTTTAAGCCCTGTTAGCCAGAATGACATTTCAGGCCAGAAACTTCTCCCCGTTACTCACTTCAGTCTATCCAACCACCTGTGTATCCCCTCCTTCTCCCCAGCCACCCACCTCCCCTTGTGCCTCTCCTGTGTCTCTAGTAAGGTTTTCCTTATTTGCCATTTAGAAGAGTGATTAGTCTGAAACACACCCATCCCAACATTGCTCTGCACTGAGTTTTTCCCCACGGATGTTAGTAACACTACGCTGTAACTTGATAATCAGCGGCGTATTCGTGTATCCCTTGGGTTCTCTGGCCCCTCTCCAGTAAAGCACTTCGGCATGTGTATAACCACTCAGCCACATGGCTGGAGTTGAACAAGGTATAAATAGTCGTACCACTGCAAGGGCCGAGTGGGGGGATGGACTAGATGACCCCTTTTGGTCCCTTCTAGCCTGGTATGACTGTAGCAGTCTAAAAGGGCTCTTCTGAAGTAGAATATTTGAGCCCAGCCTTAGGTCTTGATCCAAAGTCCACTGAAGTCAGTGGGAATCTTTCCATGGACACAAGATCACATCCTAATGCTGCCGCCCAGAAGGGGCTGGACAAGGCTGTGAGGAAATGAGGCCTGGCCTTTAAATAATATATTGCAGGCTTAAGGTGTAGTTTCCAATGTTCACAATCCAGCTGCCGCTTCTTGTACAAGATGTGGGTAACCTGGAGAGCTGCATTAACGGGACTGAAATGTACCTCTTAAACTGATTGACTTTGCTGCTCTTTGGAACGGAATGATCACAGTTGTTGCAGCCGCTTTGTTGGGGCTGGAGGTGTGTGGTCTACCTGGCCTGGCAGTGGCAGGGAGAGGTGTTAACATGGCTGGGACCGGTCACGGGTTGCCCTTTGCCTGCTGCACACAATTGCAGCCAGGAAATGTCAAATCACGTCTTGGGTTTTTATGTTGTTTGGGTATTTTTAAAATCAGGCTAAATTGTGAGTTTACCTGTTTTGCAATAACCAGATGGGGCCCTGAGGGTGAAATGCAGTGGACCACCACAAGGTCTATGCACCAATTCAGGACCACTTAAGTCCCACTTGAGCCCTCAAATGGGGTTGAAGTGGGCTCCTAGGGGCTCAAGTGGGACTGAAATGGTGCATAGGCCTCGTGGTTTTAAGTGGTGCATAGACTTTGTGCTGTCCCTTTGCCAATGGTGAATTTCACCCAGTCATGTGAGCATGCTTCAATGAAGCTGCAAAGGCACACGGTGATGTTAGTAAGGTTTGGAAAAGCTTTGTTTAGGTGAGTTACTTGGATAATTCAGATGTCCCCTTTGTTGTCTTATTCGATGGATGTCCCTCTACTTTCAACATTCTGGCTTTTTTAACCCACATTTACCATAGGATATTTGCAATGTGGTTAAAAAGTACAACATCCATTGCTAAGTGGGGCTAAAAGTGTGGTGAGTAACATCAAGGATTCTGCCTTCCCTTCCTGAAAGGTGGCTGCACTAGACCGCATGGCATCCCAAGAGAAAACATGAGGTTCTCTCTTTGGATGTTGTTGCTGGTCATAGCACCAGGAATAACCATCTTCTGAAAATGGGGCAGCAGAGGGGTCACTGGAGTGAATGAAAATGTTACAGTCCAGGGGAATATTAGACACGTTGTGGCAAAGCAAGTGGCACAATACTAGAGTGATGATTTCACTCATCTGGACTGGTGATGAAACTCAAACTTCTAGGGCCACATTTCCAAAGAGTTGCTGAACTGTGCTTGCAAGATGACGGATATACCTGTCTGTATGCCGCAGACCTCTGTGTGTGTGTGTGTGTGTGTGTGTGTGTGCGCGTGTGCAAATTGGGTGGAACTGGACAGTTCGACATCATTCTCCCTGGTTGCACGTGCACAGATTTCTGAGTGTGCAAGCAGCCATGTTGGCACAGTTGCTGGGTGCATTTCTGGAGGCCTTTTCAAAAGATAGCCACTAACATTCAGGAGCTGTGAAGTTCTCAAGGGTTCTAAGTAACGGTTTGGAGTCTCCCACTCCCTTGCGGGTCAGTGAGTGTGTGTGTGGATGGTCTGATGGATGGTGCACAGGACTGAGTCTGGAATCCTGGGTTCTAGTCCTGGCTCTGTCACTGATTCGCTGGGGGCCCCTGTTCCCAAGCTGAAGACTGGGGATAATGCTTCCCTCCCTGCAGGGGGCTGTCTGAGGAATGCCGCTGAGCCCCGTGCAGGAAAGGTGCGAGGGAAGGACAAAGTGCTGCTGGTTATTCTCATGAATGCCAGGAAGGACCGTGAGCCTGAGAAGGAGGCTGCAGCCACCTACCTGTCTCTGGGCTGTGATCCAGATGGGCAGGCTGCCATTGTCCCACCACTCGGAGACCCCTTGTGTGTAGTAATAGGGTAACTTCTGGCCGGTGCTGGTGTTGTACCACATGTTGTGAACCACGCCGTGATTCTCTATGTACTTCCCTGCCAGGAGAGAGATGGGGGAGGTGGGGGTGGAGGCAGGTTCAGGGTAATGGCACCTGTACTGGCCTCCACCAGGGACACCCACTTAAAGGTTTCCATCTCCCAGCTGGGTGGAGACCTGAATCGCTTTCCCTCCTGACCGGGGTTTTTAAGGTTGTGCAATCTCCTGCCTTACCCTGCGATATTCCCAGCAAGGCAGACTGCCTAGCAGCCAGCGCCGGCACTTGGCAGTCTCTCCACAGGCTATGAAGTGTATTACCAGCAGCTGCGAGTTATCCACAGCTCTAAGCAAGCACATTTATTCCCATGGCGAAAGCATTACAGAGAACACATTAAACCCAAGAGAAGAACCTACCTGCATGCTAAAAAGCTTACCAGAGGTCACCCCAGGTCCAACCCTGGCTCTGGTCGGTGTCAGTCCTTCAAAACCCACAGCTGGCTTTTCCCCTGGTCACCAGTTTATCTCTGTTTCAGACTCAGAACCAGAACAGCCGCCTGGGCAGTTCAGCCATTTCTTGATACAACTCAGTGCTTTGATCTCTGGAAACAGGTGATACGCAGACACAGCCCTCTCCTCAGGGTGGGGCTCCAAAAGGCAGGGAATTTGTATTGATCTCCCCCAGGGATCCACTTACCCTGTATTGTCCCCAAAGTCCTGTCTGATCTGGCCCATTTTCAATAGTCTTTGGCACTGCCATAGCTCACGTCACCTCTCCACCCTGAGAGGTTACATATAATCCCAGCCCACAACTTTGAATGCAATGGACCCCAAAGATACCGATACTTAGTTCAAGAAGGTTTTTCAGGAAATTGCCACATCTGGCACAGGTGGGAGGCGGGTTCACATAGGAGGTTGCAGATGAGCAATTGGTCAATGCCAGGCTGATACCCCCCCTTCTCTCTCTCTCTCTCTCTCTCTCTCTCTGTCCTCCCACCCCCCAGCCTAGTGATTCGCCAGCATGAAAGCAAACCTCACGAGGAGCAGAGGGTAGGCAGAGATATGCAGAGGGAGCGTCTCACGGGGAATTCCTCACAGACCCCTCTGCCCTGCTCCAGACCCAGAAGGACGAGCACAGGGCACTGGGCCCACTGCCCTCACCACCCACCACATAGCAAACAGCATCAGTGGGTGGAGCCTTCGGAGCCTCCTGCCATCACCACTCTTAACCCCGCAGCTTGATTTGCATTTGCCGTACTGCTGTAGGGTTTAGTCCCCTTCATCCTACCTCCTGCCACTGCTCCTCTTGGCTGCCCAGCGTCCCCCTCCTCCTCCATCAGGTTCCCTCTCTCTTTACCCTCTGCTCTCCTGCTGCGATAATCCATTCCTCTCCCTGACCGCAGCTCTGAGCGCATCCAACAAAAAAACTACAACTAAGTTTTTGCGATGAAAATAAAGCAAACCTATGGGAGATGGGAGGAACAAGCCCCATGCTTCCAGCATGCAGGTCCTTTGCTTGCTCCCCTCCCCTTCCTTCAGCTGGCTTGGTCTTGGACTGGAAGGCCTTGACAGCACGGGTCAGGTCTCCTGGTATGTTTTGTACAGTCTCCATCCCAATGGGGGCCTTTGGAGGTTTCTGCAATGCACTGAAATGGCCACCGAACTGATGTGATAGGGACATCGGTGCCAGGCAGTAGGAGTTGAGCAGCTACCTTGCCTTTAAGTGCAGCGAAATCCATCTTCATGCCCGCCCAAGAGGCCAGCAAAGCAGCGTCTGAGTGCGGTTAGCCCCTTTGCTGGAGGCTGAACAAATGGGCAGTGGCCGCCTGGGGGATGCTGTGAAGTGGGTGCGGAGGTCACAGCTGGGGTGTCATTAGTGCAGGTTGGGCTGTGTCCTAAGTGCATGAGAAGGACAAAACAGAGGAACCCTTCTATGCTGGGGGGTTTGATCATGTCCCTCTCTGGCCCCTCCCCCCAGCCTGCTCCCATCTCTGCCTGAGGGGATTTACAGGAGCTTACCAGTCACCAGGGTGAAGTGGCATGGGCTGGTCAAGGTGACGAAGGCAGGAGTCATGTAACGTGCCTTGACCCCATCTCTCGCCATGGCATCCAGATTGGGGGTCTCCACATCCTGGTCGTAGTTCCACCGAAAGCCATCGAAGGAGACCAGCAGGACTTTGCTGCGGTTGCCTCTGTCCTGCAGAGGGGCACAGGCTCCTAGCGAGAGAACAGCAAGGAACAGCCCCAAGGAAGTAAACATCTTCCTTCCCCTGCGCGGAGAGAATAAAACAAATCCCACAGAACCAATGCTAATGAGGAGACGCAGGGAGCTAAGTTCACGGCCCTATCTTATCCTGCAATTGTTGGGCTGCATTCCTGTGTTGTCAGATGTCACCGGTGTGGGGCTCTGCTCTGTTCAATGTTGATAACAGTCAGCTGTGTGTGTGTGTTCCCTTTGTGTGCTGCCCCGGCTCTGCGCAGATCGTGGACACAGCTGACCCCGCAATGACCACAGACTCTGATAAGGTACGAAGGCACCGGGCAGGTTCATTGTCAAACAACGCACAGGAATAGTTTCTGTTCTGGTGCCATCCTGGCACACGTTCATCCTATTAGTACTCGATACCTATTAGCTATGTGTGTACGTGCAATTAGCCGCCTCCTTCTTGCCATCTTCTGCGAGCAGGGCCTGCCTCTGCCTCACAGCTTAACTGTGCTTTATGTTAGCGACGTCTTGACCAGGGGTCTCAAACATGCAGCCCGCAGGGCTATTTTCTGCGGTCCGCGAGCCCCTCGCAGCCCCCCCCCTCCCCCAGCGTTTACATAGAGCCCCCAGCAGCTCCCACTGGCCGGGAACGGGAAACCGCGGGCAATGGGAGCTGCTGGGGGGCTGCCTCAAGCAACAGCAACACACAGCCCCTCCGCCCCCCCTTCCCCACGTTCCAGCCTCTTCCCAGAGCGGCGCGGGGGTAGGGCAGGCAGGCAGGCAGGCAGGGAGCCTGCCCTGCCCCCGGTACGCGCCGGGCCAGATCCTGTCCCCTGAACCTCTCCTACAAACGAACCCCTGCCCTGAGCTCCTGGCTGCACCCTGCCCCCAACCCCCTGCATCCGAACCCCCTGCCCTGAACCCCCTGCCTCACCCCGCACCCCTCCTGCATCCCAACCCACTGCCCTGAGCCTCCTGTCACACCCCACACCCCTCTTGCACCCCAACCCCCTGCCCTGAGCTCCTGGCTGCCCCCTGCCCCCAACCCCCTGCATCCAAACCCCCTGCCCTGAACCCCCTGCCTCACCCTGCACCCCTCCTGCATCCCAACCCACTGCCCTGAGCCTCCTGTTGCACCCCACACCCCTCTTGCACCCCGACCCCCTGCTCTGAACCCCCTGCTGCACCCTGCACCCCTCTTACACCCCAACCCCTGCCCTCAGCCCCCTGCCGCACCCTGCACCCTACCCCTTGCTGTACCCCTCACCCCTCCTGCACCCCACACCCCAACCCCCTGCCCTGAGCCCCCGCCACACCCCACACCCCTCCTTCACCCCCTGGGGGCAGGGAGGGGGCAGAATTGGGGTGGGGATTTTGGGGAAGGGGTTTGAATGGGGGCAAGGAAGGGGTGGGAAGAGGCGGGGCAGGGGCGGGGCCTCATGGAAGGGGTGGAGTGGAGGTGGGGTCGAGGGCGGCGGCGGGGAGGTGTCAGTAATGCAGCCCTCGGGCCAATGCACTAGTCCTCATGTGGCCCTCGTGGTCATTTGAGTTTGAGACCCCTGGTCTTGACCGTTCCTTTAGTTCAGGTCTCAGGCCTCATCCCGGGCCTCTAATACAAGGGCTTATGTTTCAGGGCCTCGTCTTACTACACCTGACTCCGGCTACAACTTCCTGCTGGATCGAGTCATTTGCCAGCTGCTTGGGTTTGACTTAGTGAAGAAAACTGGATTATCTGGGCACCTTTCCCCAGCAGACCCCAGGGGCTCTCCTTTGCCTCCGGTGTGTTTGGTTAATTGAACGTGAGGGCTGGTTAAGGTGGCTCAAGGCTGAGCAAGCTTCCTCTGCACTGCTCGGCTCAGGCACCTTCCTCCCAACCAGCAGCCCCCGCTGCTCCAGGCTGACCCCCCGCTGCCGCTTGGCTCCCCGCGCTCTGTCCAGGGGGAAGTGTTGCTTGCAGTCCAGGTGATGGGGTTGTGACAGTCTATAGCAGACTGGCAGGGTGTGCCTGAAACACCCGCCCTCCTAGCTAGCAAATGGTGATGCTGCAGGGAAAACGAAAGTGGCTCATCACCACAGCCAGATGCAAGGGAGATGGGAGTCACCTGTGTGGAGGAGCCGGGTGTGCCGGGTTGTCACCCCTGGGATGCAGTCTGGGGGCTGTGGGAACCACAGCGCCCCTCTCCCACACACAGCTGGGTTGGGGACACAGCCAGCCTCACCTGGGCCCCGTTATCACCCAACAGGACAGCAGCTGGCAACACTTACTCAAACTGGGCTACCTGAGTGCCAACAGCCGACCTCTGCCAGTTTCCCAGCTCCCCAGGCACCCCTCCCCCCTTTGAGCATAAATCCAAAATTATACCAGGGATCTGTACAGTGTAAGCTCGTTAATATGTCTGCTCCCCTCCCTCAATGTGGAGAGGAATATGCACAATACGCTTGGGTTAAACCAAGCTGAGATTTTCCCCAGACACTTCAGACAAAGTCACACTGGTTTAAATTAAAACATAAACAAGTTTGTTAACTATAAAAAAGATAGATTTTAAGCGATTATAAGTGATAGCAAACAGATCAAAGCAGATTGCCTAGTAAATAAACAAAACCACAAACTAAGCCTAAGATACTAGAAAGATAGGATATGAATTAGCAAATCCTCACCTGGCTGATGATACAAGCAGGCTGGCAGACTCTCAAGGCACAAGCTGCATTTGCTTTGCAGTTTGGGATCCCCTCCCCCATTCCAAGTCATTTTCTTTCCGAGCTTCTCTCAGGTGTTGAGTTGTGGGGGCGTGAAGAACCACAGAGGATGTCACTCCCCCAGTGATGTCACTTATATCGTGTTAGCATATGGTGGGAACCCTTTGTTCCAAAAACAGTTCCCAGCCCAGTTTGTGGAAAAATACAGGTACCCAAAATGGAGCCCAGAGTCCTGTGGGCTGGTCACATGCCCCTGCAGGAGCATAGCAGCCATTACTCACAGGAAGCCGAAGCTACTTCACAGCCCATTGTCTTTGTTGATGAGCCATTAGCACTGTCTGGCTTCTTCGTTGTTGTATCTGAACGGCTGGCTGGGGGTGTTTTCCAGAGTGAGCCCATCTGAAACACAGATCCATAGTCAATTTTCATAACTTCAGATACAAAAATGACACATGCAGGTAGATAGGATAATCATATTCAGCAAATCATAACTTTTCCAATGACACCTCACGTGACTCATCTTGTACAAAATGCATCATAATTATGCCATCATCATATCATAATAATATTAGTAGGATGAATAGTGGGTGTAGTGTCACGCCGGGGTCTGAGACCGCCAGGTCCTGAGCGAAGGAGTGGAGGAGCCAGACTTGGTGCATTGCAGCCCTTGTTGCTCTGGTGGGTACCAAGTTCCTGCATGGCCAGGAGGGCTGGCTGTGAGTGTCTGCATTATAACTGGGGACAGTCGAGCGTGGCTGGAAGGGACTCATCGGGCTGGAGCTGAGAGAAACCAACCGGGAAGAGGAAGCTGTTCTGACCAGGGCAGGCTGCCAGCCCATGCGCTCTCCCACACCTGACCCTGAGGCTGTGGTGCCGCATAGCTTTTAAAGGCACTTTTTCTCTCTCTTTGGGGGCTGTCCATCCACCCTCACCGCATGGGGTGATCAGTGACTCACAAACATCAGAAGATGCAGATCTTGGATTCCAACAGACTCCTTAATACTTCCCCTTGGAGCTATACACTGGTGAAGAGAAGGTCTTTCGCCCCAGGGACCCTGCAGTGCCATGGGCCCCGTACGTGGGCCCTAAATATCACATCCAGGATTAACTTACTTGTATCCATGTCCTGCTTTTAAAGACAAACTTTCCCTCTGGTCCAGTGTCTTGGTTCTGAAGAGGCCAGGTCTGGGCCCCTCATCCCAGCTCCCCATGTGCACAGCTCAATAGCTCCCTATCCTATGTGCAAAGAGGGACCACGTCATCCTGTCTTGAAATACCCCTGCCTCGGAGCAGGAAGCACGCACTGAGCCCTGCTCTAATATGATGAGAAATCATTTCCCAGGGCACATGTCTCCTGGGACCCTTAAAACTAGATGGCACATAGCAGTGGCCAATGTGCTGCGGGCAGCAATCCTGCTGCTGCCCTGAGGAAAGGAGTGGGGCTGGATGACCTCAGGGGTCTTTTCCATCTCTTATTCCTATGATCTTCAAACTCCCCTGGCCCCCCCCCCCCCCCCATTTCAGGATCTAGTTCAACACTGTCCCCTTGTTTTTGAACTATCCATGGCCTTGCCCAAGCCACTTCTCTCTCTCTGCTTCCTCTGTTCATCAAGCACTGGCTCTTCTCCGTCTCGCCACAGAGTCCTCGCTGCCAGTGCAGGAGCTTTCTCCTCAGCAGGTCCTGGCATCTGGGGCAACCTGCTGCTAACCAGCCACCCAACTTTACATCCCAGTTGAGAGTGTCATTCTCTCTCCTGCATCTCCTTCAGCTTTCTCTCCCTCCGCTATTTGTTTCACTTGCAAAGCATCCTGGAGACATGCAGTGTGTCTGAAACACACTACTCGATGTCACGTGGTATTGCACAACCCGGTTCAGGAAAGGTCTGCTGGCTGTCCATGCACCAAGCCCAGCAGAGCTGCAGCATGCCTGAGAATGGACCCTGGGAGAGACTGATGTGGACAGACTTGCTTTGCACCAAAGGGGGAAATCCTGACCTGGGAACTAAACCACGATAGAGCCCTGGGACCCTGTGCTGCTCCCCACTTTGGGGGAGATGATGGAACTGTGGTGGTGTGAGCATCGCTTCTGTTGTCACTGCCCCCCCTGGGAACACCGCAGCATGGCTTCGGTTGTCTTTAGCATCATCATGAGAATGCATCAAACAGCACAGCCTCTGAGCCTCCTCCCCATTCCACCGCTGATGGCCATCGAGGGGATGATCCACCTTGCAAGTGCTAATCCCCGACTACAACCTTCAGCACTACTGAGCTGTATGATATCACACCTCCACTTGATCAATTGCATTGCATTTTATTACTACTTTGGAGCATTATTGTTGTTGCTGACTCACTTTGCAGCAAATCGGGGATTAATTTTTAACGGGATTATGTAAAGTGGGTTTACCATCGTGCAGTGTCCCTGGGGAGTTATTGACCTTTGTGTGTTTACCCCATCCCACCTCGTTCATTGGGTTCAGCTTCCTCCTGATTGCTTCACCTCCCGGCTGCTGAATCTGGCTTTTCAGTTGCAGGGTAAAAGCAGTTTGTCGTGGCTTTCTGATTCCATGGTAGGTTCTGGGTCCCGTGCTCTTCCCTTTGGTTTTCTCCCCCGTGGGTGAGTTATCACCTCTCAGTCGGTTGAGTCTCTTCTCCATACCAGCGAGGTTCAGCTCTATGGCTCCTAGCCCCCTTGCTGACACCAAGTATTCTATGAGATCATGTGTGGTAGATATTGTATAACTAATGGACCAGTGTGAAACATGACTCAAACTCAGGGGCTTCCATTAACCCATGTGTTTATGATGCCTCCCTCCCCTCCCCTTACATTTCCTCAGTTGCCTCCTGTACTGATGGAGTGACACCTCTGAGACCTTCCTAGCCATGATCTGTCCTTTCTAGCCGACAGTGATCTCATTGTCTTGTTTTGCAGACACCATCCAGTCTGAGCTGCCAGGTCTCTCTTCAAACTCTAATAGGGATACGTCCCTTGTATCCTGAAAGGACTCAGTGTCAGGACAATAGGTGAACATATGCGATCTACCGTAGGGTTTGATATGGCCACCCATCACTCTACAATCAGAGCACCTCACTACTTAGTATTTGGAAGCAAAACCAGCTGGGTCTGAACATATTCATGTGTCAGGGGGCGGCTAGCTGCTGGCCCCCTGGGTTTTTTAGGTTGGCCATCTCCCAATACCAAAAGAAAGGGGAAGACCACACAGAAATCGGGATCTTGAGACGGACAGGGCCCAGGGCCAATGGAGAGAGGCCATCGCTCCAGGTTAACCCTATTGACAGGGCAGGCAGGTCGATGGGGGAGCCAGGAGCCCAGGGCAGAGCTAAGGGTAGAGCTAAGGGGAGAGCAGCATCTAGAATCAGAGGGGCTGGAGCTGGAGCCGGAGCAGCACAGACCAGCTGCACCAACAGGGAGCCAGGGCGGAGCCGCAGGGGGAACTGCAGGGCCAGAGCTGGGGTAGCAGGTGCCACCCGTGCCGCACATAACACCGGAGCTGCGGAGCTGTGACTGGGAGACCGAGGAGGCCCTGGGCAGAGGGCCCAGCATAGGGAGATGTCGCCAGACAAGAGGGCCTGGAAGGTCAGACTCGGAGCGGGGGGAACGTGACCCTCATGGGAAGCCAATGTTGGGGAGAAGGGTCCTGCCACCAACAGCCTCAGAGCGTGTGGCCACCGTCAGAGCAGGGGTCTGTTTTTGGAATACAAATAAAGGGTTTTCTTTTTGTTAAGAAAGTGTATTGCTGTCACTGCAGCACATCTTTTACAGTGTGTGCTTTGAATAATAAAGATAAACCGAAGGGAAAGCACAAAGGGCAAGGTGTGTCCAAACAGCTTCTCAGCTCTGTACATCAGTCAGCAGTGGAAATGTCCAGTTCCCCCTCCATTCCACTGCCAAGGCATCCGAAATCCCCTGCCCCCCAGTTCCTGGCGTGATGTGACCGTACCTCAGTGACTGGCACCAGTGCTCTACAACACCATTCATAGCTCGCCCTCTGCCGTGGGTCTCTGCGAGCCGGTAATATGGGAACACGCAGTTCTGCTGCCCGGTGCATCCTGCTCCAGCTGTGATTGGCGCACGTCCCGAGTGAACGGATGGGTTCAGCAGGCCATTACGGTCATGTAGGTCAATGAATGAGCAAACGCTCACCTCTGGCTTCTCATCCTCTTGCTCTGGCATTAGATCCACCAGGTGCCTTGGGTGGGTCAGAAAACACCACTGAAATGTCCACCAGCATCTCATGGAAGCTCTGCCCAGTTCCTGAAAGAGGAGCCGAGCCCAAGCAAGAGACGGTCTTCAGTAGTGACTCCTCCATGCTGCTGGCTCCAGTTGCCGGGCGCATGCGACCAAAACAACGGCTTGGAAAGAAATGGTGGTGGCTGCGAAAACTTCCCGTGATGTGGGGGGTGGACAGTCAACTTTTCCCACCCTGTCCCTGGACCAAAGGGCCAGAGAAGCCCCATTTCAGGAGCGTGGCAGGAGTCTGGAATATGGTTGGTTGGACATAGTCTGCGTACTGCAGTGTGGATGCTGGAGCACCAGGGTGGGGCCTGGGCTCAAAAATTCTTAACGTAGGGTCACCAATGAGTGCAGATGCTCAAGCCCTGGGCTTTCAAACCCAGGGTGCATGGACTCAAGTCCCACAAGCCTGGGCTTACATTGTGGTGCAGACATGCCCTCGGACAGTTTGTAAGTCGTTTTAATGACGCTTCCCTGTTCCTGGTCCCCCCCCCTCAGCCACCAGAGATTTCGTGCTGTTCTTGCCTGTGTGTAACCAGGAGTCTGGGTGGTACTAACATGCTACAGGGCAATATCGCTTATCAGGCTGAGCAGGAAGCCAAAATATTTGCAGTGCTATTGCGTGACTGAGCCAATGGGCTCCTGTGCTGACAGCTGTCACCTGGGGAAAGTCCTAATCCCTTATCTTGGGGATTACAGCAAGCAGGGAAGGAGTGAGCTGGGACCTCGGCCTTGGTGGGCTAGGGAGCATCTGATAATGGATGTTTCTAAAAAGCTTATTCAGAGATTCAGTATCTGGGGAGCTTCAGGCCCAGATAAAGAACGCGACCTTTGGCCACTGTACATGGGGCAAGGTCACACACGTCTGATTAATAAGGCTGGTGGGCAGAATTAACTCCGATTTATCTTGGCTAATCTTAAAGCCTGCAGGCCCAGACTGTGGGTGTATTAGGTTTATGGAGGCCTCAGGGCCCATCCTCCCGCACACCTTGCACACCCCAGTCCCACTGTGGATAGCAGGTCCTCCTCCCTGCTAGCACCAGCCTGGTGTCCGCTGCCTGAAAGGGGCGGGGGAGGGAGGATCTGTGCACTAACTCCTCCCCCTGCCAGCCGTGGTCAATATTTAGTCCTAAAGTAATCAGAGGAGGAAGTCAGTGTGGAGGGAAGCTAAGACCTCTGGGAGTGAGCATATGCCTCTGAAGCATCGGGCATCAGCTGCAGGGTAGCCGACTAGATGGGCCATTGAAGTGATCCAGTACAGTAGGAAGGCAGCATGGTTAAAGAGGGGCTGGACATCAGGAGACCTGGGTCCTAGTCCAAATGCTGCCCCTGACGTGCTGAGTGACCCTGGACAAATCGCTTCCCTCCCACCCCTTTGTCTATTGTGACGGCAAGCATCCGCAGTGCTCCTCTCGGCTCCTGCCACGTAATTAAGCCCAAGAGCACCACGGGTTTGGATAAGCTTGTGAATGTGAGTGACATTTAAATATCTCCAGCCCTGGAACTACACAGACTCAAGCCCTAAACCTGCTTCATCTAGCCCAGACTAGCCTGAGCTGAGCCCAGCTGCCCTCCGCTGCCCAGCAGCACCTCCTGCTGGGCTGGTTTGGGTTGCAGGCATGGCCAGTGCTGGGATTCCTCCTCCTGGTGCAGGGTGGGGAGTTGGGTGCAGCTGATAGGAGCAGGGCGGAGCTAGTGCGAATTGGATGGAGCTGGTGGAAGCTGGGCAGAGCCAGTGGGAACTGGGTCGAACGGACTGTCTGGAAGTTGCCCTTTGACATCAAACTTGAGCATGAAGATTGTACAGAATTTAAGTTTTGAAACTCGAATGACAAGGCCGAACAGACTCTCCTGCCCCAGGAGCCCAGGGGCTTGTGGTCTGGCAGAATGCAAGGAGGACAGGAAGCTGAAGGATGAGAACAGCAAATCCTGCTGCTTGATGCTTGTCCGAGAGGCAGAGGTGAACTTGAACCCACAGTGTGTGCTGAGCCTGGCTGGAGGGAACTCTTATTAGAAGAGGCTGTTCTCAGGTGAAACACACGCCCCATTCTGCTCACAGCCACTGCTGCCCAGGGACGCCTGTCACTGCTCTGTGCACGGTCAAGCTGCTTGTCTTCCCAGGGGAGGCCAAGGAATTGGGATGCAATTAAAGTAACTGCAGATGATGAGCTCAAGAGCAGAGCAGAGCCAGTGCATGTCATGAAAAAGCAGGAGCTGCCCCAGACCCGGCCTGCACCCTGAGACTTGATGGGGGAGAGAGCAAGCCAAGCAGCCTTGCGGAGGTTTGGAGAGGAAGGAAAATCCTGGAAGAGGCAGGGCTTGGAGGCCTTTCTGCACCGGAGTCCCCGGCTGAAATACACAGGGACCAAGAGCTCCACTAAGCCCAGCAGAAATGCCAGGAGAGGACCAGGCAGCATTTCAGAGAGCTTTTGTTCAGCTTCGTCCCAGTCAGCCACGGGAGCCATGGACTCGACTGCTAGCACCTGCAGGACAGTGTACATCACGGATGCTGCATCTCA
Source organism: Trachemys scripta elegans (assembly GCF_013100865.1). NCBI lineage: Eukaryota > Metazoa > Chordata > Testudines > Emydidae > Trachemys > Trachemys scripta. Next base: position 33,640,669 of record NC_048311.1, read on the forward strand.
GGGGCTGAAGCTGATCCTGGAGGCAGGGGGTTGTGTCTTACCCCCCACAAAATGTATCGTGGGCATTTGCAGAGTCCCAGGGTGAGCCAAGTTGCTTTCCTGGCAAACACTGAGCCTGTTTGCCATCTCCTGCCCCTCGTCCCATCTAGAGACCAGGGCAAGGATGGGGAAACCTGACATGTGCAAGAAATTGGGCACTTGTGAAAGGTTTGGACTGGACAGATCCACCCCTCAAACCCCCCCAAAGTGAGGCACAAATGGCTAAGGACAGTCAGTGCACAAAAACAAACCTAGGGGCCTGATTCGCCATTGACTGGCAATCTGTCAGCATCGTGGACACCTGTGCAAAGTGGGCGTGCCCTAGGGCCCCATTCCAACGGGGTGTTTCACCCCCACACACACTTTGCACTGGGGTAAATGATCACATGAGGCGCAGAGCAAGGGAGAACTGAGCCCAACAGGACACAGTCGCTGTGCCCCAGCCTGGCCACCAGATGACACTGTTCAGCTACAGATCAGGCAGGCAGCCAGCGTTCCTCAGGAGAGCCCCCTGACTCCACGGCTGGTAGTGGGGGGCCAGTCTGAGCATGGTTTGCCCGTCCAGGGTGATGCCTGTTCGTGGCCCCTGGGGGGCCGAAGCCTAGCCTAGGCTGGAGTCATCCAGAGACAGTGAAGCAAAAAGACTTGCTCTGGGGAGATCCCAGGTCCTTGGGGTGCTCCTCCGGCCCCAGATTTCGCCAGCAGCCTGTGCTACAGGACTGGTATTTCAGCCGGGTTTGCCAGTGATACATCCCTGGGCTCAATGGAGAGCCCTGAATTTTCAGGACCCTTCCTTTTCACAGGGCCTTTTTTCTTCCCCATGTGGCTGCTTGAGAAATCATCCATGAGGTGGTTGATTTCCAATCTGCGGCCTACTCTCCGTCCCCGGGGCATTAGCATGGGCTGGCTCTGCACCTGGGCCAGGCGTGGAGGGCAGGCGTGTCATCTGGGTGTGGAAGTAGCGGGTGCCTGGGTGAGGCCTGGGTGGAGCGGCCGCGTTGTTCTGCTAGTGAGACCTGCTGGTCCCACTTAAGCCAGGGCCAGCGCTGGAACAGGAAAGAGGAGGGAAGTTGTAACACACTGAGAACAACTCCCCAGAGCAACACGGCGTGGGCTGGAGGCAAGTCTATGTCTTTGGTGAGCAGTATACGGGGCGGACGCGCCAGTGCGTGTTGGGGGAGGGCACGGCCATTTCGGGAGGTGGGAGACCATCCCCACCCAAAGGGATGGTCTGTTGCTGCACATTCTGCTACAGCCAAGGGGGCTCAGTGGTGGATCCAGCTCCTGGCACAACTTTATGAGCATGGCTGCCCTTAGGAGCAGGATAATTGTTTGGGTCCCCCCGCCGCATCTGGCCCCTTCCCTCCACGCTTCTGACACCTGTACCTGCCTCCCTTCTCCTCCTCCTTGCTCCCCTCCCCTGCCTCTTTCCCCTCCCACCCCAGCATAATCCCTCTCCCCTCTCGCTCACAGTCTGAGGTGCTCTCCCCTTTCGCCCCCTGACCCACGTGCTCCCCTCCCCAGCTCAGAGCGCTGCTCTGGAAGGAAAATCAAATCCCAACAAAGCATCCAGTGTCCCCCACATGTAAGGATGGATGCTCAGCTCGTTGGACCAGGGCCTATGTCTCCCCCATGTTTGCACAATAAAGGGAGGATTGAGCGGCTTCACCCTCATAGGTCCTGGCCAGGCACCTCCTCCTCAGGCACTGACCTCCTTTCCATTCAGATTGGGCTCCTCACCGCCTGCCCCTTCCGGGGTCCCACAGCTCTGCAGGAGCCAGGCCGCAGATCCCCCGTCTGGTCTGGGGCACCCCAGCCCTTCCTACAGCTCTGCTTGTGGGTTTGTTCTGGAGCATCTTGTCTGACTGGACTGGGTGCCAACGGGGCGCTTTCCCTTGCCCTGGAGGAACGGGGGGCTGAAGCCAAATGGGGGGAGGAGGTGAGTGAGTGTGTCAGCAAGTTTCATCCTCTCCAGACAAAACCAACAGATCATGTCCCTCCCAGGCCAGTGCGAGGGCTTGTCAGTCCAATAGCCGTAATATGTGCTGTGTCCCCCCGCCACCCGAAGCAGCCACTGCACAGTGCACTGGACATGGGGCCAGTAGCTGCCTTTTCACCTCTTGCACACGAGCCCTTTCACACTTGACACCATGCACGCCACCTTCCCATGTGCCTCACCTCCCTTCAACTCACTGGCATGCATCATTCAAAAGCCAGCCCATTATTGGGCATAAAATATTTACTGAACTGTGCTTTTTGCAGATATTCCCCTCCAGTCTTTTCCCTTCTGTTGGGAGCAGACACTGCTCTGCCTGTGATCTCAAATGGCTTCTCTTAAATAATACAACCGGGAACATTCCAACACCCAGTAGCCATTCCCCTTCTCCTGACATACCCATAAATATAACAGTGTCACCAACCCATTACAGCTACACTAGAGCCACTGTGGCATGAGTGGCCATTAACACTAGTCCAGGCTGGTAGCCAGCCACCTGGCAATTCTGAAAGGGACAGGTAGGACCCCTAGACATGCCTGAATGGCTCCATTGTTTAAGGCTGTCAGAAATGGGACTGATATATAAATACACGAGGCAGTGCTAGAAATAACAAGGGAGTTTATCTTTCTAGTTATTAATTTTTTTCCTTCCTAAAGAGGCAGCTGCAGCCTGGTGGATGGAGTGCAGGGCTGGGAGCTCCAGTCCTGACTGCATGGGACTCAGGGCCAGCTGCTCAGGCAAAAATTCTCATAGGTGGCCTCTAATTTTAGATGCCTCACACATTTTCTGGGAGCCCGACTTGAGCCACCGAGGGCCATATTCTCAGACACGCTGAGCAAGCACAGCTCCAGCTGGAGTCAACGGATTGGCATGTGCTCAACCCCTCCTAAAAACCGGCCCAAGGTGTCTGTCTGGGCACCCAAACGGCACCCAAAATTAGAGGCCAGTTTTGAAAAATGTGGGCCTTAACCTGTGCGTGTGTGCACATGTGTGTGTGCAGTATGCATCACTCTTCCCAGTGCCGGCTTGCAGGAGTTCTGGGTGAATGAGTGGTTCTTCCCACACAGGTTGTGTGTCTGTGTCTGAGTGAGTGGTTCTTCTCACTGGGGTTGCACATGCGGCCAGTATCCACCCTGCACATTTCCCTTTGAGGCGATCCCATTCCCCACACGGATTGTCTTGGGCTGAGAGCAATTCTCTCGTGATTGGGAGGTGGTATTTGTCTGCACGCTGTCCTGACCCCACCTTTCCCTGCACTCTCTTCATGACTGGCTGCCCTGCCCTGCAGTATTTCCCAGCAGACCCCCCTTGTCTCCCATGACCTTTGGAGAAACAGAGGTTTGCCGACAAAACTTTGTCAAGAGCAAAGGGATGTAAGTGTGGAGCGCCCCAGCTGAGGCCCTACTGTCAGGCGCTCCTCTCTCTTTGCAGGGGCTGCTCTGTCCGTGGTGCTGAACTGGCCAGGGGTAATCCCATCCCTGCCAGCCTCACAGCCCTGCCGCAGACATGCCAAACCTGCGGAAAAAACACAGAAATTGGGCTTGGCTTGGGCTTAATTAGCTTGTGAGTTGCTTGTTGGCTAGTTTTTGTCTTGTGGCTTGTGGCTTGTTTTTTTATCAGCTCCCGGCAAGCAGGGGCAAACAGGGGCGAGGGGGGGAGAGAGTCGGGGTGCACAGCAGGCCCACCACAGTCCCAGCCTGCGTGCCGGGGGATCTAGTCACACAGAGTGTTGGGCTTCTTAGGGATTGGCTTGTTCTGGCCTTGTTTTGAAATGGGATTAGCTTGATTTTTGGCTTACTGTGAAAGTCGGGCGCTTATTTACCGTATGAAAGTTGGCAACTCTGCCCTGCGGTCCCCCCAAAATCACACTCCTCTCTAAATGACCACAGACGTAATGAACCTAAAAGAGAACCTGTGCAGTGCAGCCTGCAGGCCCCAGTGATGCATCCATGACCTTTAGAATGCAGACGAGCTCCGTCCCCTTGCGCGATTTCTCCTCGGTGAGTCAGAGCCTTCGATAAAGTCTAAATGTGTTTGAATGGCATGTGCGGTCACTCCCTATTGATTTGTCCGTCTCTATCAATGTGTGCCCAGAGTCATAATCCGTGATAATCCCCACTGTGGAAGAGGGAGGCGGGTCAGTGGAGGGCAGAGGGATCAGCCTTTCCATAGACCACAGGGGGACATTCATGTTTGGAAAGGATTGCTCCTCTCTGCAGTTCTGTCCAAACTTTCTGCAGGACGCCTGGACTTTCCCCCCCTTCCTGGAGTCTCTGGAAGGGAGTCAGATCTGCTCAGAGAGTGAGAGCGAGAGAGAGATGCAAACTGCACCAAAGAGAAATGCAAATAGAAAACCTCTGCAGTTACAAATGATGCCACGTTCCCCTACTAATCCTGATGTGATCTCAGCAGCCAGGGTCGTCTTCCTTGTAGGAGGATGTGATCTGAAATGGAAACCGCAAATGGGGAACAGCAGCTTGAGTTGCTCCTGCCTTGATGGGACTTGGCCCACAGGACTGTAAATCTAATATATTAAGTATCTACAGAAATATCCCCTTGGTAACAAACAATGTCACTATGAGAGGGGGTTGTCTAGGAAGGAGAACAGCTTGGAAAGCAATCATAAGGAAAACCCATTGCTTCTATTTATAAACTAGATTCATTCAAATGAGACCCATCTAGGCTCTTTTCTGCTTGAGGAGGTCCAGGCAAACTCAAGAGTTGTCAAACAGATGAGTGGTCTGTCTAGTGTCCTATCATAGCTCTTGCAATGGTCAATGCTGAAAACTATAGAGGGAAGGTAAAAGACCCTCCCTCATCTATCTATCTATCTATCTATCTATCTATCTATCTATCTATCTATCCCCATACACACCCAATATCTATCTATCTATCTATCTATCTATCTATCCCCATACACACCCAATATCTATCTATCTATCTATCCAAGCACCTAGAGGTGCATTGTTATAGTGGGGACAGGTTTCTTCTCAGTCCCTTCTGATGATCACGTAGGCTGCTCCCACCCTAAGAAGCGTGAGGTTTGCTGGCCTTGTCTTAGCTATTGTAGCTCAGATGCCACTTGCCTCACTAATACCTTGTAGCAGGGAGAGCCACAGCTTGTTTATATGTTGCATAAAGAGTATGAAGAGTCTCTACAGCCCCCACTGCAAAGCCTCGACCAGATGACGCACCCCTCTGCTGCCCGTGGCTGGGGAGTACGGACTGTCCTCATGCCTGAGGAGGGGAGCTGAGTACCAGGTTGCCCTGACTAGGATCCCGTGGCTCTGGACTGGGGCCGGGTCAGCACTGTGTCACATCCCATTTGTGTAGCGGGGCTGTGAAGCCAGCACAGCCAGCCACCTGGGGGATTCGCCTGGCACACAACTGGTGGCATGGCTCCCCCTGCATTCCCTCCTGTAGCAAATGTGCAGAGGATGTGGCTGTGGAAACAGAGGCTACATGTGGCCCCCAAGGAGCTGTTCAGGCATCTGGGAATTGTTGGAGAACAGAGGCAATTCCCTTGGGCCATGTAAAGCCCTGAGATTGCTCTGACTTACAGGCCGGGCTGTGCCCAGAATACAAGCCAGACAATACATAAAGCCACCTCTGCCTTCCCTTCCCCCTCTTCCTGAATTGAGCAGAGAAATGGGGACCCTCGTCTATTTCCTCCATCCTTGTTTAGGATCCTCTCCCTTTCCCAGGATTGTGACTATTTGTGCTGTTTTTCCCTGGCCTGTTTCCATTCCTGCTCTGGGTTTCAGAGCAGGCTCTGGTGTCCAGGTGGGGTTGTGCTCCCATTTCACTGAGCACAAGTTGAAGAGAGCTTAGAGCAAAGGGAAGAGACCAGTCCTTGTAACAGAAGTAAATTCTCATTCCTTATGAATGGCTAATTGATTTCCCTTTTCATTGGTTTCATTCTCCCCAGGGTGGTGCTGACAGCTGGACTGCCCAGAGATCTCCGCTCCTGAGCAGCGAGTCAGTGATGGTGACAGGCAGATCCTGAAACTATCGATAAACGCTCATTGGGCGCTGGAGCATGGTAAATTGCTATCAACCTCAGTGGATTTCTCTCTCTCTCGCCAGTATCATTTTTCTTGATGACAGCATGTTCAAGAAGTGGTTTGTTTTCTGGATTGTTTTTTGTGGGTGGTAACTTTTTCTTCTTTTTATGCATCAGTTGCTTTCAGAGATCCCTCCCTAAAGATGAGACGAGAAGGAAGACAACATGGATTAGCGCCTGAAGCACCCTCTGCCCTGGCCTCCCAAGGAGGGTTGTTGCTGCACTTAGGGCTGGGTTCACATCGGAGCTTTATCAGGATCTGTATCCTTCCTTAGCAGGCTGGCCCAGTGCTCTGCTCCCTGCTCGGCAGCTGAGAGGGCTCAGGTCTCTTTGAACTGTCTTTAATGCCCAAGTGGCCCATCACTGCTTGGTCTCTTCCTACCCCATGGCTTAGGGATGGCTGCTTGCACTGCTGCATTCAAATATCCTTCTTCGACAGGGTAGCCAGACTTGTGGGTGGTGGGAGCAGTAGGTGTGATATATCTCGGCTTCTGATACTGTCTCACATGACCTTTTCATAAGCAAACTAGGGAAATATACTGCACAACTGCTTGCAAAACCATACTCAGAAAGAGTAGCTATCACTGATTCACAATCCAGCTGGAAGGGCATATCCAGTGGGATCTGGGTCTGGTTCTATTCAATATCTCCATACATGATTTGGATAATGGCATAGACAGTACACTGATAAAGCTGGGAGGGATTGCAAGCACTTTGGAGGACAAGATTAGAGTTCAAAATGATCTTGACAAACTGGAGAAATGGTCTGAAGTCAAATAGGATGAAATTCAATAAGGACAAATGCAAAGTACTCCACTTAGGAAGGAATAATCAACTGCACAAATACAGAATGAATCTGACTGCCTAGAAAGGGTACTGCAGAAAAGAATCTGGGGGTCAGAGTGGACCACAAACTAAATATGAGTCAACAATGTAACACGGCTGCAAAAAAGGGAACATCATTCTGGGATGTATTAGCAGGAGTGTTGTCAGCAGGTCATGAGAAGTAAAAAATTCCTACACTCAGCATTGATAATGCCTCAACTGGAGTATTGTGTCCAGTTCTGGGCACCACACTTCAGGAAAGATGTGGACAAATTGGAGAAAGTCCAGAGAAGAACAACAAAAATGATTAAAGGTCTAGCAAACATGACCTATGCGGGAAGATTGAAAAAATTGGGTGTGTTTAGTCTGGAGAAGGGAAGACTTAGAGGGGACATGATAACAGTCTTCAAGTATGTAAAAGGTTGTTATAAAGAGGAGGGAGATCAGATGTTCTCCTTATCCACCGAGGACAGGACAAGAAGCAATGGATTTAAATTGCAGCAAGGGAGATTTAGGTTAGACATTAGAAAAAACTTCCTAACTGTCAGAGTAATTAAGCATTGGAATAAATTGCCTAGGCAGGTTATGAAATCTCTGTCATTGGAGGTTTTTAAGAACAAGTTAGTCAAACCCCTGTCAGGGATGGTTGAGATAATACTTATCCCTGCCTCAGTGCAGGGGATTGGGCTAGGTTATCTATTGAGGGCCCTTTCAACCCTCCATTTCTATGATTCTGTTATTCTTGCCCTCTCAATCTGTGGGACCCTCTAACAGAGTATTATTCCCCGGCACGGCACGCTCTCCAGCAAAGTCGAACTGCTCAAACTTTATTGCGACATCATGAGTTGCAGAAGAGCCAGATCAAGTATGTGTGTTGGGGGGAGAGCAGGGGATCGGCCGTCCCACATCAGGGTCAGCCCCATCTATCACCCAAAGAGCTCTGCACCATTTGAAATGCTGGCGCTGGCTAGATGCTGCGCCGTCCCCTGGCGTCCGACACCAAATGAAATTCTCCAGCTTTCGTGCAGGTTCCCAAGCAGATGTGTGTGTGATTGTGCATGTGACTGAGGTGCACATCAGGGGTGTCAGTGTCAGTGCCTCTCTAGCTACCGCTTTCCCTGCTTCATGGCAGGGCTTCTTGGACCTTTGTCTCTCTGCGGTGCCGCTCTAACTAGCCTGCTGTTCTGGGCCAGGCATGGAGGGAAATGTCTGTCGGTGGTTCTGGCAAAGGGAACAATTGAGCCACTTTTCACCTTTGGCCAATCTAACGCCGTCCAGGTCTTGATTTGTCTCTCAATAGCTCAGGAGCACTGTGGGCAGCCCTGGGATTCACATCTGTGTCCAAGCTCTTCAGCTGTCGCCTGGATCTCTCTCTCTCTCGTTCGTCTCCTTTTTTTGTTTTTAATGGGGTGAAACTTTCTCCTGGTCTCTGCTCAGTTCCTGCTTAAGATCCCCCAGGGATTTGAGAAGAAGCTGCTGTTAGCCAGGTCGTATCCATTGGGTTTCACTGCAATCCCTGCAGCCTCTCGCAGGTACCTGACATAGAGGCACGCAGCCAAGATCGCTCCTTCGGAACAAGTAGGAATTAGCTCCTGGCATCCTCCAGGACATCAGTCCAGGAAACAGCCTCCCCCCACTTCTCTTCCCTTCCCCCCTGCTCACTACAGCTCATGGAGACGCCCCCCCTGGCTCGCGGCCCTGCAGCACACACTCACGGAGGTCTCAGTAGCACTCCCATTAGCTCAGGGACACTCCCTCTTAGTCCTGCCCTAGGACAGGTGGACTCAGATGACAGGTTGCTGGGAGCCAACAGGAATTCAGGTGGGACCGGGCACCGTTTTATAGGGGGCCCTCATGGTCCCATGGAGCCATCCTCAGCCTGATGCTAAATGTGCTCTGGCTCTGTTTGTTCTGAAGCCCAGTGTTTCTAGGTGAGGTGCAGGAACCTCAGTCCACAGGGAGGAGGAATGATGTCACTGTGATGCTGTATGAGGGCCCAGTTCTGCAGGGTGCAGGGCCGTCTCTGTTCCCCAGGCCTGGGAGCTGAGTTGTCATAGTCGGGGGAGATGCAGTGAGGTGTAAGAGTAAGAAGCGTCTGAGGCTTTGTGTGGTGAGACCTGAGGGTCCTTGGGCTGGGAATCCCCCAGTACGGGTTGGAAATTTGGGGAAGGGGCCTGAAGCCACCAGCCTCTCATGTTATTTCACTGTGCCTGCCTCTGGTCATAATGGATCTGTAGCCAGCAAGGACTGCACAGTAATGAGTGAGGATAGAACTCCGGTCCTTCTGCTTCAAAAGCACCCGCCACATGAGAGCAGGGAGACCCGCCTTAGCAGTATGCGGGTTTATGACACACACTTGTCCAGGCCTGATATTCCATCCAGGAGAGGGCAGTGTTGAAACATCCACCCCCGCCAGTACATTGCTTGGGTCTGCCCAAAACCTCAGGGAGCAGAGGAGCTCTGAGGCCGTTTCCTCTCCTCAGCAGGAGCAGATTACTAGAACATGCCTCCTTCCCTCCCCCTTGTCTGATCCTGCTCCATACGCCTCCCCTCGGCTTCCACCACTGCTGCCCAGGAGCCTGGAGTATTTGATTTCCCAGTTCGGCTGCAACTCCCTCTGCACCATAGGTGAGCCCAACTGCTGTCCGAGCAGGCAGGACTGTTCTCTAAGGAAATACACTGGCCCCTCTCCTGTCCATGGGGTGCTCGTCCGTATCATTCCTCCACGGGGCAGGCTGCAGCCTCTGCTGGGAAGTGAGTAGGGAAATAGCCACTCTTGCCTCTTTGGGAGGCCGCAAACACAAAGCACAAGCTGTGGAGACACGCCCACACCCCCTAATCACAAAGAGAATCCTACACCAAACACGCTCTGGCCTCGCTTCCACCTGTGACAATGAGGAGTGCCTGCCGGGAAGTGAGTGGAGTTTCACATGAGTGGAAGCTGTGGGAGTGCGAAGACACTTGCACAAACAAGGAATGGGAGAGCAGCAGCCCTGGTTCCGGTTGTGCACAAGCACCGCACGCTCACTCCCCACCCTCGTCACACAGACCCACACGAGGTAGGATGGCGGCAGCCCAGGCTTGTTTGGTGCTTAATGATCACATTCCTGCACACACAGGCACTCGCCAAGCCAGCAAATGCCCTATTACAGTTGTCATGGAAATTCGAAAGTGTCTGTTTGAGTTTCCTCAGCACAGGGCTCCCTGTTCCCAGCAGTTTGCACATCAGAGAGGCTCTCACGGCACTAATGCAGGAGCAGCTCTCATTAGGTGCTGGGAATCTCTGTGGGCAGCCGCCACTTCCCCCCGACAGGCTGGCACTGAGGCCTGAGTGGCACAATTTAACATGTCAGGCTTCTTTAAGCCGGAGAAGGTGAAGATGTTCACAGCAAACTGAAAGGTGCGATTAATCAGTGCAGCTCCCCAGAGACCCTGGGCCTGTCAGGCACCAAAACATCACCTGCCACCCAGCAGGGGAGGGCTTTTTATTTCTCTTATTTTGTTTGGCCATTTTATTTTTGTGCAGGCGACTGGGCGGTGAGAGAGCGTGGCTGAGCGGCAGCGGGGCATGAGCACAGGGAGCCAGCGCTGTGCACTGGGGAGCTGGGGGCTGATAATGAGCTGCTGTGATTGATGGATGCAGCTTGGTGTTTTTCATGCATTGGCTACAAAGCACGCTCCCTTGCTTTCTTTTTTAGGGATGGGAGACTGAGCTGGGGTGAGTGTGTGAGAATGAGTCCCCTGCTTCCAACCCTAGGGGGAAGGGCCCAGAGCACAGCGTCCTCCTCACTCCGTCTCCTCTCCATAATCCACCCCCAAGAATAGCTATTTCATGGTTTTCTTCTTTATAGCGTTTTCCCTTTTGTGATGTTTATGGGGCATGGGATTGGAGCTGAAGCATTTGCTTAATTGCTGTCAAGCAAGGAAATGGGTCATAAAATTGCCAGGGGAAAAAATACATCATTTGGGGGAGAAGGGAGGGCAAGAGAGCTGGGTAAGAAGAGGGAGCGAGAGGACGAATGGGAGAAAGGGTGGAGGGGAAGAGTGAAAGGAGCAGGGAGGAGCAGCTGGAGGGAAGAACTGGATGAAGTGTTGGGAGATCTTTCTGTCTCTGGTTCCAGCAGCGCAGAGGAGGTGATGGGACCATCCACATTGCCCTGTTCTCCCTCCCCGGGGAGCACAGGCTATAAGTAGCTAAAGCTGACTCACTGCTCTGTGCACTCCCCAGGTGAGCCAAAGGGGTGAGGTAACTGATTTTGCCCCAGGTGATTAACCAATCAACAAGGAAACCCAGCACATCAGTCTGGAGAGGTGAGAGTTCTCACCCATTCCTGTCCTGGGCCCAGGTAGCAGGTAAGGGCTGGAGGGAAACTTTCTCCTGTAGGGAGCAAACACTTGCAAAGAGCATTGTAGGTAAAGCATGTTGTGCTGAACATGCCCCTGGTGTGCATGAGACCAGTTTACAACAAGGGGGACTGGGTGAGGGAACCCCCACAACATCCCCCCCCCCGGCCCACTCCATCTGCTACTGCAACCAGCTAGTCAAGCATTTCCTCTTGCTGGTGGCTGAGGTGGGACTAACCCCTGTGCTTTCTAACATGAATCATAGAATCACAGATTATCAGGGCTGGAAGGGACCTCAGGAGGTATCTAGTCCAACCCCCTGCTCAAAGCAGGACCAATCCCCAACTAAATCATCCCAGCCAGGGCTTTGTCAAGCCTGACTCTAAAAACCTCTAAGGAAGGAGATTCCACCACCTCCCTAGGTAACCCATTTCAGTGCTTCACCACCCTCCTAGTGAAAAAGTTTTTCCTAATATCCAACCTTCCCTCAATGATGCCTTTGGCGACAGCCCTGCCCCAGGAGGAGGGGGCTCCATCAGGCCCTGATTAACCCACGTATTGGGTGCACTGCACAGGGCACCATCTCAGGGAGGCCCTGACCACTGGATGCCATTGCGACCTGGTGCACGGGGTCACGCTGCTGCTCAGGTGGGGCCCAGCCACCCCTCTGTCCTGATGTGAGGGTGGCCAGCCACACTTGAGTAAAGGTGGGATGCCCCAATTTCCCTAGTGCACAGGGCCCATCTCTCCATCTTGCTGACTGCCTGGAACCCTCGTCTCTCATCCACGAGTGTCTGGCCTGCGGCGGCCCTGTGGGATGTATGTATTGCGACCCCAGTCAGCGGGTGAGGAGGAGCAAGGCGCTTGGCAATTGCCATGCCCCACAGACAGCCAAACCCTGCACTCATGGACAGGAGACCCTTGGCTCACCAAGGAGTAGCTCAGAGCAGGATTTAGGCCTGGCTGAAGGCTGTGCATTGACAGGCTGTGCCTACTGGTGTCTCTTCTCACTCTGGGCTGAGCGGGGTTCATGTGGCAGTGCTGGGGGGCTCTGTGCTGACTTCGGCGACTCGCTACTAAATGGGAAGCTGTGAGGACAGTTGAGGTCTTAGCCTGGCAGACGGCTACGACTAGCTCTGTGCCTTATCCAGTCACCGCAGGCTAGCGAAGCTTTACTCCTCTGGGCTAGCTGTTTCTGGGGGTCAACTCTTTTGCCTAGAGTCCAGGTGCCTGGCAGTCCTCGCATACACGGGGTCCCCCATCCCCACTGCTCCTCAGCCCAGGTCTGGATTAGCCAACTCCCAGGGAGCCCCGATGGCCTAGCAAATCCCTTGCCTTAGCTCCATCTTCTGACTGGGCATTGGGTCGGGGGCCTGGTGTCTCTGGAGGCTTGGAGGGAGGGAGCTGTCGGGGGAAGCTGGTATCCAGAATATGTCCTGCCCCTTGCTGGGGGCTGGGGGTTCTGAGCCTTGGCTCCTACAGGGTGGGCTCCTGGTTTGGCCCATTGGAGCCTCCAGTTAGACTGTCTGGTCCTAAGCGTCTCTTCCCCTCCGAGCTGGGTCAGTTACAGGCCGGGAGCAAAGAGACTGCAGTGTCTCCTGCCGGAGTGAGATCTGGGAGATGACGACCCCCCAGCTCGGAGGGTGTTAGCTTCCCTGCGGGGGCTTGACACACCCGAAGGCGTGAGGCCCAGGAGGCCTCATGCCTGTCACCCTCACAAATGGGGGGGCTCTGCTCACTCACACAAGGTGGCCTCCTCACTCCAGGCAATGAAGATTCTCCCTCTCTCTCCAGAGCTGCCTGCTGCCATTCAAACCTGCTGGCCCATTTCTAGGACTCTTCACTCGCGTCGCTCTCTTTATCTGCCTCCCTTTCTTGTGTCTGTCCTTACTTCCCCGAGTCTAACCCTCCACGCTGTCACCCGCATTGGGCAGCTCCTCCCTCTCCCCATTATTGCAGCCAGGACTCTTGTTCCCGGCTTTTAGTCTCAGGCCCGTACATGAAAGCGCTCTGATCGCCATGGTGCGATAGCAGAGCCAGAACTTAATTTCACAGCATTTTCATGTAATACTCCATAAAACCCAACAAATTTGCTGGAGTCCAAATCCATCTCATTATGCAGAGTCATCGAAAGAGAAGCTTTGAGAGTCGGGGACTCGATGCTCAGCGAGAGGATGATACAGAAGAGAAAAATAATTAATTAGGTGCTGCTCTGTATCTTTGATCCTCCATTGCAAGGCACATTAAATAAAACGCCTGGCTCATGAATAAGTGCGGCACGGAACCTTTATTTTTCAGCTCCACTCAGACGATTCAAAATGAATCTGGGGGGCGGGGAATCCCTACCCCAAACATATGCCCCTTTGCTTTGCTAAAAGGTGCATGAAGGGCCTTGGGCAGAGCAGGGCAGCACTGCGGGGACTGGAAGAGCTGTGTGGGAGAGGAATCCAAGAGGGTGCTAGAGGTCAGGATTAAATGTGCCCTGCTCTGCTTTAATGCCTCCTACTGACCTTCCCTGAGACCCCCTATTGGCATGGCCAACTCCTGGGAGGGAAAGGAAAGGGAATCCTTCCTTGGTGCATCTCAGGCTGGGTGCAGCACTGCTGGGCAGGGACAGCAGGTCCTGGGGAACGAAGCAGTGATGGACAGAGCCAGCCCAGAAATGGCTAGTCTGGGAGTGAGACATTTAGTCAGAGAACGGGGACTTGGATGGGGGACAGGAGATTTTGTCTCTTCTAAACCAGACCCCAGTTATTCCCTCCCTATGCACATCCCTACTCTGCCAGCTTCGCCTCCCCTCCTTTCTGTCACCTCTGTGCCAGCCCCACGCCCACAGAGGAGCAACATGTGGCCCACTGCACCTGTGCTAAGCGTTGAGGCAGGTGGGTGAACTCTGCTCTGCAGAATCTCTCTGACACCTGCAACAGGGAGCTGCCCCCGAGTAAACGTTAGCCAGGTGAGCAAAGCCTGGGGGAGGGGGTGCACACATGGGAGAATAACAAATCTTACACCCTGCGTGTCCATCCTGGGGACCCACCCAGGGACACAGCCCCTCTTCCAAGGACTTTAGGGGTTGCTGTGCTGCAGGCAGGAGTTTGTATTTCACATGTGACAATGTGAATCGGTTTCTCGCAATAGCTCACACGTGGCCAGTTTTCGAGGCCTTTTTAGAAGAGGAAACTGGCCTGGGAATCATCTGTGTTGCCCACAGAGCTGAGGGGCCCTGCCCTGAGCCTGTGAAACCTGCAATCCACATGGGGCAAGCAGCTGAGCCGTCTCCAGCCAGCAAACCAGCGTCTCTCTGGCTGCCTTGGCCAAGGTTCTCTGATCACGTCCTGCAAGGGCTGTGGGCTTATCCCCGGGTGGTGACATGAAAATAGCACGGAGAGACTGGCAGACTAGCCAGCGCCTGATGGTCTCACTTTCCTCAGTCTGAACAGTTCTTGTTCAGTGTGGGCTGGGCTTTCTGGGGGGATGCTCTGTGCATGGGGTCCCTTTGAAAGAGACCAGCCAAGCAAAGACAAGGGGCACCTGATCTGCTGTGTTATAGGCAAGTTCCTCCCCACATAGCTTTGCCAGTGCACCTTGAGCCTTGCTATTCTAGCCTGGGGGCTCAAAGTGTCAGTCCTTCAACGCCGCCCCTCCTGCCAGTCCAGTCCAGAGCATCTGACAGACAGTAGCAGATCTAGCAGAACGTGGGTGGTTCACTCTCCCCGGGGACCAAGCAGAGACCACTGAGCTCATGACCTGTAGCCTGGTTTTCATTGTATCAGAGCCTGGGGCAAGGCAGCCAGGGAATGCAAACGGCTGGATTTCTAGACTGCCCACCCAGAGCAGTGTGTTTGGGGAGCATCGCCTTAGGTATGGGACTGGACCCAGACAGATCTGCACCACTGTCTCCAAAGGCAAAATCTTTGGTATTAGCCCCCCAAAGGCTAAGACACCAATTCTGCCATCCCCACTCGGGTAGAGGAGTGAACAATGCCCCTGAAATCAGTGTGTTGCACAAGAGGAATTGAGGATGCTTGGCATTTTGTCACATTGTTTGTAGGGGTCAGCTGGGGTGGTGGAGAGAGTCCGTTGGACTGTTCTAATCTTTGCTCTCTCGTAACAAAGCCACGTTCCCACGGGACAGCCTCCAGGGCTCAGAAGAGTCCAGGCAGAACTGCAAATTCCTATCCCCCCCCCCCCAAGAATGAATTCCCAGGGCTGCTTCTCAAGCTGTGAAAAGCTTTGTTTCTGGTTGAACCGTCCGTTGTGGGAAGGACCCTACTTAAAGGATGAGAAATCTTCCAGTATCGCTTTGCCTCTCCTGGGACTCTAGCCCTTACAAGCAAGACAATCGGAAGAGGAAACTGAGCCAAGCAGCCCATGGAGTGAGTCGGGATGGGGAGCACTGTGGCAGTTTCTAATGTGTATTGAAGAGAGAAACAGGAGCTAAAAACACTTGTGCCTTTCATCAGAGGGTCTCTGAGCACTTTACAAAGGGGGTGTTGTCTCATCCCCATTGTAGCTATGGGGGAGCCAGGGTCCCACAGCAAGGCAATGGCAGATCTGGGCAAGGACCAGGAGTTCTGACTCTGAGCTCCACCTGCTGTGATCAATAGATGATGCTACCTCTCAAGTCCCGTGGAAGTGAGGAAGCCGGCTGTCTTCTGGGGTCAGCTGGAGTGCAAGGTAGGTAGATTGAAAGTGTACAGGCAGAGCAATCCTGCTTCACCCAATAGAATTAATCAATCTCCAAGCCAATGGGGACACGCTCATCTGGTCTTTACTTAATCCATAACCCAAAAATCCTCGAATTATTGCATCTGTTCAATACAGATGAAATTAATTACCCTGGGAAATAGGCAACAAGTTGCCTTTCTAATGCCCCTTATCACATAATCAAATCTACAAAGTGCTTTCGCAAGCAGCTACAGCAGCCGCCATGGGATTGTTCGGAGCAGTCATTAAATAATGAGCTGCATCCCCCATCAATCTGGCGTGATGCTGACAGTTACAGTAAACCCGTGGCCAGGCAAGGCAAGGGGCTGCAGAGCTGGAGTTTGGGGGGCTGTCAACCAGCAGCGGAAGAACTTCCACTGAAGCAGCCCGCGGGGCAGGGTGCAGTGAGCAGGGAGCACCTGTGGGTACGAGATGGGACTGGGGCCCAGGTGCAGCCCCCCCTTCTAATTCTGCAAACAGGCGTCTCTGAGGACGTGTGTGATGCTCTGCCCACCACACTCCCTCCTGCACCAGTCCCATCGTAAGAAAGGGAGAAGCACAGCACCCCTGGCCTCCTGCTGGAGGATGAAGAATAGCCAAGTTATGGGGTAGCGATCAGCGCCTCCACTTGCATTAGGGGTAATAGCTACACACGGGCAAGACGTCTCGGTCTCTCCGTTCTTGCAGCATACACAGGAGAAGGGCCTGGACTGGATTTTGTGTCCATCTGGCATGGACTCTGGGCTCAGCCGCTCGCAGCAGGAAAGTTGTTATTCTGGGCAGCACCCTTTCCCAAGCTCACTTTCTATGGTCTGTGACCCTGCTGCACTTGACACGGTCTCCCTTGTCCGCCGATCCCTGTGGCTGGTGTTAGATAGAGCAGTGGGGAGTGTTTTCCCTGCTTCTCCACCCCTGAGCTATAGCTCTGTCCCCAGTGTAGACACAAGGCTCGGCCTTTGGCTTGTGAGAGCTGCCGTCACTCCAATCAGACAGCACTGGAGCCTTGTCTACACAGGGAAATGTTAGTTACAGCCGTGTAACTCTCTGATTCCAATAGGAGTGGCTTTTTCCAGTTTAGCTTGAACCCCTTCCCAAATGATATAAACTAAGCCAAATGACACGGGGGTTATACTGGTGTTACTAGATTGGTTTAAACTCCCACGTTAGCTTGTACTGACCCCACCTAGAGGAGGCCTCATGTCAACACCATTCAGAAATGCTGTTGCCTGTTGTAGAAGTTTGATGCTGTGCATTGGCACCACATGCCCATGGAGTCCACTCACCTCTGCCGACCTGTGCCATGTCTTGCCCTCCCACCAGCGCACCTGTGCTGAGACTGGCCTTTCCTGGCTTGGCTCCAACCTTCCCTTGGCTGGGCACTGGCTGAAGGACACACTCCTTCGCTCCTGCCTACGGGCAATGAGTGACTTGAAGGGGATAGAAAAAGCCCTCAGCAGGCTGGTTCCGAACATGAGCTCTTACCTCTGGGAACAGGACAATAGGGATTTACTTCTTATTAAAGTCATCCTGGGGAGGGGAGGGAGATGGAGTGGGAAATGTGATTAAACTGGTTCCTCAGTGGAGCTGGAGCAGAGGGGGAGGGCAAAGCAAAGGGCTTGCACCCTTGAGGTGCTGGGTGCTCCGGTGCATTGGCCAATCCTGGGGGGAATCGAGCAGCCTTGGTTACATCATGTCAACAGTAATTGCATAGCTCCAGCCCCAATGGGCTGCACCCCACAGCCTCTGACTGGCCGTGGATGGGCGACTCGTGAGGAACTGATGAGGGCCTGGGTACCCCATTGGATGGATTCTAGGCAAAGTGCCTGGGAGGCCGGGAGCTGCCTGGGACAGACACGAACACTTGTGAGGGTGTATTAGAAAACCCCGAAGGAAGGGCTGGAGCCTGCAGTGTGTGTGTGGATGTGCTGTGCTATGGAAAGCAGGGTGCGTGGGGAGGGTGCTGTGCGCGTTAGAGTGGTGTTGTCAGACAACAGCTGGTGGCATTGGGGAAGGAAGCTTTTGGGTGAGGTCTCCAGATGACACTAGAAA
The DNA here is from genome assembly GCF_013100865.1 of Trachemys scripta elegans. Lineage (NCBI taxonomy): Eukaryota > Metazoa > Chordata > Testudines > Emydidae > Trachemys > Trachemys scripta. Next base: position 33,658,693 of record NC_048311.1, read on the forward strand.
TAACTCAACATACCTCAATGGAACAAGGAAGTTCAGAGTTTAAAAACCCACCACTCTTCTCTGGCTTGGCACCAGCTCCCCTCCAGAGCTAACCTTAAGCCAAGGGCTCATGGTGCTTGAATATCTTCTGCCCTGAAAGCCACAAGGTCACCAAGATCTCCCAGATCTGCTCACTCTGGGAGATCATCCATTGCAGGGCAGCTTTCCTCCTCTGGCCGGATGCAGCACAGGCAGCGTGACTCTGAAGCTGGCTCCTGGGGAGCCCATTTGGCAGAGAAGTCTGTCACCCCCCTTGGTATCAACACTGGGGGGTCTACTTCAGGGCAGGCTGTTCAATAACGGGGTCGTTAGCCCAGCTGTGACTCAAACTCCTTAGACCACCAGCTAACAGCATTGCTCATTAACCCCTAGCCTTTTGCCAGCCTTAATGCAGAATTTAAACAGTTCCCTGGGAAACTCCAGTCCCTGTTGACACCAGGCGAGCAGACCCCTGTGATCTTAGGCTCCTTTCACTGAAATGTCACAGAAAATCCAAGTCCCTCTGTTCCCAAAGGACCGGACACGTACCACAGCTCGTTCCCCTTTACCCAGTGAGGCAGTGTTCAGTCCAATTCGCTCGTAAACTTAGTGAGGTTTTGGTAATTAAATGAAGATGAAGCAAGAGGTATTTGCACAATGCTGGGAAGACCAAAGACGGCCAGACAAAGGCAAACTGAGGTTATTATCTTACAAAACTTCTGTCCTACAGGTTCAGCTTCTGAGGGTTATCCCTGATGGGGCAGCTGAGGGCCCTTTACCTGAAAATGTCCTCGCCTCTTGGGATCCAGACGGGTAAAAAGAACCTTGTTTCTTTCCACTAGGCAGCTTTTATCTGAAAACCCTGTTCTGACTGCAGGGCTCACAGATGGAAAAGGTGCGGGGAGCGGGGGAGGGAGCTGTAAACTGGTTTCTACCTACTATAGTGAGACTCAAGATGTTTCCTCTGGACATGTTGCTTTTTAATGGATGTCAGTTGACCACCCTCACCCCCCAAGGGTGTAGCCGTTTCTATGGGCAAAACTCAGAATGATTCATGGCTGGTTACCCTGGGCTCTGCCCCAGCGGTGTGAGAGGGACGTAACACACATGTACAGAGATTACGTTTAACACAAGAACTACAGAGATTTGTACATGAGTATTGCAGTTCTCCCTTCACCAGCATTTAGGAAAGTCCCCACACTACGTATTTTACTGCCATTGTAACAACTTATTTTCAATCCCGTCCCCCTAGCGTTGAGCCTGGCAGATTCTTGAGTCGATACATGGCCTAAGCCTCCAGCATCAGAAAGGCCGAGAGGTTTAGTGCCCAGATTGCAACCCCCCAAGCTGGAGTTACTGCTCCAGGTTATGTCAGTCAGACGGGAGACACCAATTCTTGCTTTGTTACCTGGTAATGATGTTACCAAAGGAAGCTTCCGGGAAGAGGTGGGTTAATACTGGTCCTCATTAATATCCAGCATCTTGGAGAACCTGTGTTTCACCCTGTCTCTCCCGCATGAACCTATGTATCCCCTTCCCTCCCCACTCCTTCAGATCTTGTGCCGCTTCTCCCCCATTACTCTGCCTTGGCCCGCAGCAAAGATGCCTTCATTTAGATTTCATAAAGGTGCCACTGGAGCCGGCTGCTGTGCCCAGAACTGGGTTCCCTACTTGCTGCTGCTGTTCCTGCCCTTGATTTTAATCTCAAGTGGTAAAAAACAATTGTTTATGGCCTGGTTGGAAAATCACAGCCAGATCCTAAAGCACCCCGGCAAGCAGTAATCACCTTATTCTGTGTGCCCGCTCCCCCTTTGCCTCCTGCACATCTGTCTGCATCGCAGTGCTGGGCACCAGCAGGGAAAAGGCTAGTGCTGCTAACACCCTGATGGGCAGCTCTGTCCGCACGTTCTCTGCCCTGTTCCAGCAAAGTCATTTGCTCTACCTCCAAAGCAAGTCTCCCGCCCACACATACCTCCGGTCTGCAAGATGATGGCCTAGACATTTATGGCTAATTACCAGTCCATGCTTGTGCTACCTGACCTGTGCTGGCCAGTCCCTCTTTGAAGTGCTCTGGAATTTCCTTGTTAGCCTTCAGCATGGTGACTCACGCAGTCACACTTCCGGAGAGTTGACTAAGAAGGTACCAGACAAACAAAATATTTCATTTAACAAGGAATCTGGGCCACCTAAAGCCACGACACCTGTGAAATCTTGCTGATGACTGGAGGGGAGACCAAAAAAAAGTCCTACAGCGTGACATCTCATAAATGAAAGCATTTGAGCTCAAGACTTGGATTCTCTCTCCCCTGCACTTACGCTGTAGCAGACAGTGCCCTTCAGTCTATACAGATCTTGGAAACATGGAAGCACCGAAACAGAAAAAGAGCAGGACTGGAGCACACCAGCAACCATCCATGTTCCCCTTGCCCTGCTGGATAGTCCATGTTTGTACATTTCACCTTGGCTCACATTAACGTGGTTCAAGGGAAAAATTCCTTCCAAGATGCAGAGTAGTGAGCAGTTTGACCCTGGGCCTTTGAGTAGGAATTGCTTGCAAATCCCCCTGGAAATTCTTCCCTTCCGGAGACTGTCCCAGGCTCTCTACTGGGATTGATGCTGCAACTTGTCACTTTCCCACTGGGCCGGCTGCATTCCAAGTTAGCGACCACCTGAATGAGTCCCAGAAAACGCATTTCCTGCTTGTCTCTGGCACGTTAATTGTGCCTCAAGTATCACACTGGCTGCTTTGCAGAAGCTGCTCACCAAAGCAGTGGCAGGCTGGGTCGCTCTTTGTGCCGACCTGTAACAGGTGTAAGCCCCTAGGCGGCTGCCGGCAGCCATTTGGCTACAGATTTTTGCCAAGAGCCCCCCTTTTTTGTGAGTAGGAACTTTAAACTAGGAGACCCTGAAAGTGCTGCTGAGGAACTGGGGCTGCCCTCTTTCTCAGCCAGACGGCCAGCCCCAGGGGCCTCTCGTTCTTACAAAGAAGAAGGAGCCCAGGGGCAAGGTAGGACAATACGTTTTCTTCCATGCCAGAGGCCTCCTTTCATGGGCTCATCACAGCAGGGATATTAGGGAAAGATCCAGGCTCTGGGGAGCTGGGAGTAAGAATGCAAGAAAAGCATCTGCATGTGCATACAATGCCCTCTCCCCCCGCCCCGTGTGCGTACAGTGCCCCTCCCCCCACCACGTGCGTACAGTGCCCCTCCCCCCACTGTGTGCATACAGTGCCCCCCCCCACCACCGTGTGCGTACAGTGCCCCTCCCCCCACCGTGTGCATATAGTGCCCTCCCCACCACGTGTGTGAAGTGCTCCTCCCCCACCAAAAGAAAAGAGAACTCCTGCCTTAGAGGCCAGCTGCCTAGCAGCACAGATGGAGGAATGTGACCATTCCCAATAGCACAGCTGGGATGTCCTGGGCCACGGGAAGCGAAAGGCACATCTGGCCACAAAGCCAGGGTCTTCCGAGCCAGAGCCCCCAGGAACCTCATTCACTCTCGGTGTCCACTGGACAGTCTCCCTCTTTAAAAGGGAAGAGGTGGTGTTGCCTAGAGGTTAAAGCGAGTGTGTGATGGGGTATCCACCCCACACAGGCATGGAAGGGGTTAAGGTGGCCAGGTAGGCCTGTTAATGCCACAGGCTGCATCTGGAGGAAGACCCAGGAATTGATTGCAAGCAGGTTCAGCTGTGCAGTGAGAGGTGGGGTCTATAAAGCCAGGAAGCTGGCAACAGGCAGGCACTGCTGTTGGGAAAGGGGCAGTCACTCCCTGGGAAGAGGGTTTGCCGCTGGCACTCCTGGAGAAAGAATGAATCAGGAGTGGTGGGAAGGAGCAGCGAGGCCTGGGAGAGGAAAGCCCAGAACTGCTGGGTTGATGGTCTCTGGACTGGAAGCTGGAGTCGAGAGTGGACCCGGTTCCCCTACCAGCCACTGAAGGAGTGGCACCTGAGGCAGCGAATAGGGAGACTGCCCAGGGCTGCTGAAGGAAAGACTTTGGCCTGGTCTACACTACGACTTTAATTCGGATTTATCAGCTTTAATTCGAATTAACCCTGTAACCGTCCACACAACGACGCCATTTAATTCGATGTAAAGGGCCCTTTAAATCGATTTCTGTACTCCACCCCAACGAGCGGAGTAGCGCCAAAATCGATTTTAGCAATTCGAATTAGGGTTAGTGTGGCCGCAATTCGATGGTATTGGCCTCCGGGAGCTATCCCACAGTGCATCATTGTGACCGCTCTGGACAGCAATCCGAACTCGGATGCACTGGCCAGGTAGACAGGAAAAGCCCCGCGAACATTTGAACTTCATTTCCTGTTTGCCCAGCGTGGAGAGCACAGGTGACCACAGATACCTCATCAGCACAGGTAACCATGCAGGCTGATAATCGAAAAAGAGCACCAGCATGGACCGTGAGGGAGGTACTGGATCTGATCGCTGTATGGGGAGAGGATTCAGTGCTTGCAGAACTTCGTTCTAAAAGACGAAATGCAAAAACTTTTGAAAAAATCTCCAAGGGCATGATGGAGAGAGGCCACAATAGGGACTCTGAGCAGTGCCGCGTGAAGGTCAAGGAGCTCAGACAAGCCTATCAAAAAACAAAGGAGGCAAACGGTCGCTCCGGGTCAGAGCCACGGACATGCCGCTACTACGCCGAGCTGCATGCAATTCTAGGGGGGGCTGCCACCACTACCCCACCTTTGTTCGTGGATTCTGGGTCGGGGATAGTCTCGACGCCTGAGGATTCTGCCGAGGGGGTAGAGGAGGAGGAGGAGGAGGAGGAGGATGAGCTTGCAGAGAGCACACAGCACTCCCTTCTCCCCAACAGCCAGGATCTTTTTCTCACCCTGACTGAAGTACCCTCCCAACCCTCCCAAGCCAGTACCCAAGACTCTGACCCCATGGAAGGGACCTCAGGTGAGTTTACCTTTTAAAATATAAAACTTGTTTTAAAAGCAAACGGTTTTTAATGATTACTTTGCCTGACTTTGCATTCGCGGTCAGTTCAGCTACTGGAAAAGTCTGTAGCTACTGGAAAAGTCTGTTAACGTGTATGGGGATGGAGCGGAAATCCTCCAGGGACATCTCAATGAAGCTCTCCTGGAGGTACTCCGAAAGCCTTGCCAGAAGGTTTCTGGGCAGTGCATCTTTATTCCCTCCTCCATGGTAGGACACTTGACCACGCCATGCTTGCAGCAAGTAATCTGGTATCATTGCCTGACAAAGCCTGGCAGCGTATGGTCCCGGTGTTTGCTGGCATTCAAGCAACATCCGTTCTTTATCTTGTTGTGTAATCCTCAGGAGAGTGATATCACTCCTGGTAACCTGGTTGAAATACGGGAACTTAATTAAGGGGACAGAGGTGGCCATTCCTACTGGGCTGTTTGCCTGTGGCGGAAAATAAATCCTTCCCTGCAGTTAGCCAAGCGCAGATGGGAAATTGGCCCTGAGTTTTTCGCGTTTGGCTAGCAGGGATCTTCCCTGTTACCAGCCACGCGGTGGGGGGAGGGTACCGTGATCATCCCAGAGAATTCATGGAGAGGGGGGGGGGCGGCGGCGGGGGGGGGGGGG